>NW_025549936.1:0-69142 GCF_905237065.1 Salmo salar | reverse complement strand
GTCCCATTATTGGTGACACCTGCGCTATCATGTGATGCGTACATTTTCCAATACGTTATAAAGAGGTATGCGATTCGGCCCTTGAAACATTACTGATGTTTCACGTTAAAAATGGCTCTAAAGATTTGATGCTAAACAACGTTTGACATGTTTGAACAATGTAAATAGATTATTTTTCCCCTCGTTCATGCGCGTAGAAGTCCGCGCTAACATCATGGCAACAACTTGGAGTTATTTGGACATCAATTATGAACTTTGTTCAAAGAAACCACATTTGTAGTGGACCTGGGATTTCTAGAAGTGCCAATGGATGAAGATAATCAAAGGTAAGGGATTATTGACAATAGTAATTTTGATATTACATCGTTCCAGAATGGTGCTAACCTGTATAGCCTAGCCTATTGTTCTTGGCACAGCACCCGGTTTATTGCAAATTGTGATTTCCCAGTAAGGTTATTTTTAAATCTGGCATTGCATTAGCGTTTACGATGTAAAACTATGAATATTTGAATGACAATATATATAATTTACCAATGTTATCTAATAGTAATTTTTTGATTTGTAACGCTGTTCACTGCCGGCTATTTGAGAGAAAAAAATCTGATTTCTCACCATCGCGTAAAATGCTGTTTTTGGATATAAATATCAACTTGATGGAACAAAAATGCATGTATTGTGTAACATAATGTCTTAGGAGTGTCATCTGAGGGAGATTGTCAAAGGTTGGTGCATAATTCTAGCTGGTTTATCCGCTTATGGTGACGCATGTCTTTGAATTGACAAAACATTACACACAACTATTTTCAATGTACTCTCCTAACATAACCTAACTTTATGCTTTCGCCGTAAAACCTCTTTGAAATCGGACAATGTGGTTGGATTTAGGAGATGTTTATCTTTCAAATTGTGAAAAATAGTTGATTGTTTGAGAAATTTGAATTCTTGCAGTTTTTGCAATTTCCGCCGTGGTCTCTTGACAATGTACCTGCTGTTGATGGGTGCACTTTAACCTCATACATCTAGACGTTCCGCTAGCGGAACACCTGCTCCAATATCCAATGATGGGCGTGGCGCGAAATACAAACTCCTCTAAAATACAAAAACTTCAATTTTTCAAACATATGACTATTTCACAGCATTTTAAAGATAAGACTCTCCTTTATCTAACCACACTGTCCGATTTCAAAAAGGCTTTACAACGAAAGCAAAACATTAGATTAGGGTTAGGGTTAGGTTTTGAATATAATTGTGTTTCATATCAACTAGCTTGTTTTACGGTGCACAGGCCCATCTCCTGTTCATCCCTCTCCTTCTGATGATGTTATTATATTTAGGTGTAGTACTTAAAATTGCCTGTAGATGTCCTCCTAAGATCATAAATAGACTAAAATGAGTTCTAAAATGCCTTTTTCTGTGTGACAGTACAGGAGCTGATGTGGTGAGAGCTTAATTCAACCAGTGTTGTTAAATATGAACATAAAAGCAATATTGTGCATTTAGTTGGTTTTATTGTTTTATTCTGTTAAAAGAATGGAAAGACCTAAAAAAAAGGGGAAGGTACCAAACTAAAACCGAACAAAACATAAATATATAGAATATAAATATATAGAATATAAATAAAACCATGTTCTTCTGCATCCATTTTCCTGTCTGTTAAAACCCATTTTCTAAAACCTCTCGTTCAGGCCATTTGGCGTTATTGTCTGTAGGTGCTGGATCCACTCCCGTTCTGCCCTCTTTCGCTGCCCACAGGTCCAGCCTATATATGACTGTAACCCTGATATGGTGAGGTGAGTGATGGGGTGATCCTGGAAGTGGGTTATTAGTGTCGTTTGTAAGTGTGCCCTTTTGATGTTGTACAGTTGTTGTTTGAGTCTGGTTTCTATAGTGTGTTTGGTTTCTCCAATGTATTGTTTATTGCAGAGTGTGCATGTAATGATATAAATAGCGTTATGTGTGTTCAGTGAATAAGATTGTTGTACTGGTGCTGATGTATGGCTGTGTGTGTTTGTAATGAACTTTCTGTTGAAAATGGGAATTGTGAGATTTGGGGTCTTGTGGTGGCTTTCTACTGAATCTAGCTGTGGTGAGGAGGTCCTTTAAATTTTTGTTTTTTCTGAATGCTGAAATTACTCTGTATGGTTTAAGTGGTATGTAAGTGTGCTGAACTGTAGAGAAGTTGTGTGTGATTGATTGATGTAGGGATCTGATTCTATGTGAAAATGTGGTTACTTGGGGGATGATAATTGTCTGTTGATTGGGTATTGATGACAAAGGAGAAGAGACAGAGGAAGTGTTGCGGTTTAGTGATTGGTGCAGATCACTCCCCAGAAGGGGGTCAGGATTAGGGTGAGGGAGGGAGATAGGGGTTAAGTTGGGATGAGAACCCTGGTTAGGGTAATGGTGAGCATTAAGGTTAGGCGTGGGGTTTGGGGAGAGGTTAAGGTTAGGCGTGGGGTTTGGGGAGAGGTTAAGGTTAGGCGTGGGGTTTGGGGAGAGGTTAAGGTTAGGCGTGGGGTTTGGGTTAGGGTTGGGGTTAGCGTTAGGGTTAGGGTTAGTCTATTGGCAGTCTATTGAAACGTTGTCAAATGATAGCTCTAGTCACACTGTATCAGACCATTTGTGCTACATTACTGAGAATGTCCTATTTAACTAGCTTTTAGCCCTCTAAACTGGGTCGTTTTTGTATCAAATTCAATTTAGCTTTGTTTGTCAAATTTGTCTGAGGGTGCATAAAAATCGCAGAAAAGCTCCATTGTCTATTGAAACGGTGTCAAATGATAGCTCTAGTCACACTGGAACAGACCATGTGTGCTACATTACTGAGAATGTCCTATTTAACTAGCTTTTAGCCCTCTAAACTGAGTCGTTTTTGTAATAAATTCAATTTCGCTTTGTTTGTCAAATTAGTCTGAGGGTGCATAAAAATCGCAGTAAAACTCCATTTTCTATTGAAACCGTGTCAAAAGATAGCTCTAGTCACACTGGAACAGACCATGTGTGCTACATTACTGAGAATGTCCTATTTAACTAGCTTTTAGCCCTCTAAACTGGGTCGTTTTTGTAGTAAATTCAATTTCGCTTTGTTTGTCAAATTTGTCTGGGGGTGCATAAAAATCGCAGAAAAGCTCCATTTTCTATTGAAACGGTGTCAAATGATAGCTCTAGTCACACTGGAACAGACCATGTGTGCTACATTACTGAGAATGTCCTATTTAACTAGCTTTTAGCCCTCTAAACTGGGTCGTTTTTGTAGTAAATTCAATTTAGCTTTGTTTGTCAAATTTGTCTGAGGGTGCATAAAAATCGCAGAAAAGCTCCATTTTCTATTGAAACGGTGTCAAATGATAGCTCTAGTCACACTGGAACAGACCATGTGTGCTACATTACTGAGAATGTCCTATTTAACTAGCTTTTAGCCCTCTAAACTGGGTCGTTTTTGTAGTAAATTCAATTTCGCTTTGTTTGTCAAATTTGTCTGAGGGTGCATAAAAATCGCAGAAAAGCTCCATTTTCTATTGAAACGGTGTCAAATGATAGCTCTAGTCACACTGGAACAGACCATGTGTGCTACATTACTGAGAATGTCCTATTTAACTAGCTTTTAGCCCTCTAAACTGGGTCGTTTTTGTAGTAAATTCAATTTCGCTTTGTTTGTCAAATTTGTCTGGGGGTGCATAAAAATCGCAGAAAAGCTCCATTTTCTATTGAAACGGTGTCAAATGATAGCTCTAGTCACACTGGAACAGACCATGTGTGCTACATTACTGAGAATGTCCTATTTAACTAGCTTTTAGCCCTCTAAACTGGGTCGTTTTTGTAGTAAATTCAATTTCGCTTTGTTTGTCAAATTTGTCTGAGGGTGCATAAAAATCGCAGAAAAGCTCCATTTTCTATTGAAACGGTGTCAAATGATAGCTCTAGTCACACTGGAACAGACCATGTGTGCTACATTACTGAGAATGTCCTATTTAACTAGCTTTTAGCCCTCTAAACTGGGTCGTTTTTGTAGTAAATTCAATTTCGCTTTGTTTGTCAAATTTGTCTGGGGTGCATAAAAATCGCAGAAAAGCTCCATTTTCTATTGAAACGGTGTCAAAAGATAGCTCTAGTCACACTGGAACAGACCATGTGTGCTACATTACTGAGAATGTCCTATTTAACTAGCTTTTAGCCCTCTAAACTGGGTCGTTTTTGTAGTAAATTCAATTTCGCTTTGTTTGTCAAATTTGTCTGGGGGTGCATAAAAATCGCAGAAAAGCTCCATTTTCTATTGAAACGGTGTCAAATGATAGCTCTAGTCACACTGGAACAGACCATGTGTGCTACATTACTGAGAATGTCCTATTTAACTAGCTTTTAGCCCTCTAAACTGGGTCGTTTTTGTAGTAAATTCAATTTCGCTTTGTTTGTCAAATTTGTCTGGGGGTGCATAAAAATCGCAGAAAAGCTCCATTTTCTATTGAAACGGTGTCAAATGATAGCTCTAGTCACACTGGAACAGACCATGTGTGCTACATTACTGAGAATGTCCTATTTAACTAGCTTTTAGCCCTCTAAACTGGGTCGTTTTTGTAGTAAATTCAATTTCGCTTTGTTTGTCAAATTTGTCTGAGGGTGCATAAAAATCGCAGAAAAGCTCCATTTTCTATTGAAACGGTGTCAAATGATAGCTCTAGTCACACTGGAACAGACCATGTGTGCTACATTACTGAGAATGTCCTATTTAACTAGCTTTTAGCCCTCTAAACTGGGTCGTTTTTGTAGTAAATTCAATTTCGCTTTGTTTGTCAAATTTGTCTGAGGGTGCATAAAAATCGCAGAAAAGCTCCATTTTCTATTGAAACGGTGTCAAATGATAGCTCTAGTCACACTGGAACAGACCATGTGTGCTACATTACTGAGAATGTCCTATTTAACTAGCTTTTAGCCCTCTAAACTGGGTCGTTTTTGTAGTAAATTCAATTTCGCTTTGTTTGTCAAATTTGTCTGAGGGTGCATAAAAATCGCAGAAAAGCTCCATTTTCTATTGAAACGGTGTCAAATGATAGCTCTAGTCACACTGGAACAGACCATGTGTGCTACATTACTGAGAATGTCCTATTTAACTAGCTTTTAGCCCTCTAAACTGGGTCGTTTTTGTAGTAAATTCAATTTCGCTTTGTTTGTCAAATTTGTCTGGGGGTGCATAAAAATCGCAGAAAAGCTCCATTTTCTATTGAAACGGTGTCAAATGATAGCTCTAGTCACACTGGAACAGACCATGTGTGCTACATTACTGAGAATGTCCTATTTAACTAGCTTTTAGCCCTCTAAACTGGGTCGTTTTTGTAGTAAATTCAATTTCGCTTTGTTTGTCAAATTTGTCTGAGGGTGCATAAAAATCGCAGAAAAGCTCCATTTTCTATTGAAACGGTGTCAAATGATAGCTCTAGTCACACTGGAACAGACCATGTGTGCTACATTACTGAGAATGTCCTATTTAACTAGCTTTTAGCCCTCTAAACTGGGTCGTTTTTGTAGTAAATTCAATTTCGCTTTGTTTGTCAAATTTGTCTGGGGGTGCATAAAAATCGCAGAAAAGCTCCATTTTCTATTGAAACGGTGTCAAATGATAGCTCTAGTCACACTGGAACAGACCATGTGTGCTACATTACTGAGAATGTCCTATTTAACTAGCTTTTAGCCCTCTAAACTGGGTCGTTTTTGTAGTAAATTCAATTTCGCTTTGTTTGTCAAATTTGTCTGGGGGTGCATAAAAATCGCAGAAAAGCTCCATTTTCTATTGAAACGGTGTCAAATGATAGCTCTAGTCACACTGGAACAGACCATGTGTGCTACATTACTGAGAATGTCCTATTTAACTAGCTTTTAGCCCTCTAAACTGGGTCGTTTTTGTAGTAAATTCAATTTCGCTTTGTTTGTCAAATTTGTCTGGGGGTGCATAAAAATCGCAGAAAAGCTCCATTTTCTATTGAAACGGTGTCAAATGATAGCTCTAGTCACACTGGAACAGACCATGTGTGCTACATTACTGAGAATGTCCTATTTAACTAGCTTTTAGCCCTCTAAACTGGGTCGTTTTTGTAGTAAATTCAATTTCGCTTTGTTTGTCAAATTTGTCTGAGGGTGCATAAAAATCGCAGAAAAGCTCCATTTTCTATTGAAACGGTGTCAAATGATAGCTCTAGTCACACTGGAACAGACCATGTGTGCTACATTACTGAGAATGTCCTATTTAACTAGCTTTTAGCCCTCTAAACTGGGTCGTTTTTGTAGTAAATTCAATTTCGCTTTGTTTGTCAAATTTGTCTGAGGGTGCATAAAAATCGCAGAAAAGCTCCATTTTCTATTGAAACGGTGTCAAATGATAGCTCTAGTCACACTGGAACAGACCATGTGTGCTACATTACTGAGAATGTCCTATTTAACTAGCTTTTAGCCCTCTAAACTGGGTCGTTTTTGTAGTAAATTCAATTTCGCTTTGTTTGTCAAATTTGTCTGGGGGTGCATAAAAATCGCAGAAAAGCTCCATTTTCTATTGAAACGGTGTCAAAAGATAGCTCTAGTCACACTGGAACAGACCATGTGTGCTACATTACTGAGAATGTCCTATTTAACTAGCTTTTAGCCCTCTAAACTGGGTCGTTTTTGTAGTAAATTCAATTTCGCTTTGTTTGTCAAATTTGTCTGGGGGTGCATAAAAATCGCAGAAAAGCTCCATTTTCTATTGAAACGGTGTCAAATGATAGCTCTAGTCACACTGGAACAGACCATGTGTGCTACATTACTGAGAATGTCCTATTTAACTAGCTTTTAGCCCTCTAAACTGGGTCGTTTTTGTAGTAAATTCAATTTCGCTTTGTTTGTCAAATTTGTCTGAGGGTGCATAAAAATCGCAGAAAAGCTCCATTTTCTATTGAAACGGTGTCAAATGATAGCTCTAGTCACACTGGAACAGACCATGTGTGCTACATTACTGAGAATGTCCTATTTAACTAGCTTTTAGCCCTCTAAACTGGGTCGTTTTTGTAGTAAATTCAATTTCGCTTTGTTTGTCAAATTTGTCTGGGGGTGCATAAAAATCGCAGAAAAGCTCCATTTTCTATTGAAACGGTGTCAAATGATAGCTCTAGTCACACTGGAACAGACCATGTGTGCTACATTACTGAGAATGTCCTATTTAACTAGCTTTTAGCCCTCTAAACTGGGTCGTTTTTGTAGTAAATTCAATTTCGCTTTGTTTGTCAAATTTGTCTGGGGGTGCATAAAAATCGCAGAAAAGCTCCATTTTCTATTGAAACGGTGTCAAAAGATAGCTCTAGTCACACTGGAACAGACCATGTGTGCTACATTACTGAGAATGTCCTATTTAACTAGCTTTTAGCCCTCTAAACTGGGTCGTTTTTGTAGTAAATTCAATTTCGCTTTGTTTGTCAAATTTGTCTGGGGGTGCATAAAAATCGCAGAAAAGCTCCATTTTCTATTGAAACGGTGTCAAATGATAGCTCTAGTCACACTGGAACAGACCATGTGTGCTACATTACTGAGAATGTCCTATTTAACTAGCTTTTAGCCCTCTAAACTGGGTCGTTTTTGTAGTAAATTCAATTTCGCTTTGTTTGTCAAATTTGTCTGGGGGTGCATAAAAATCGCAGAAAAGCTCCATTTTCTATTGAAACGGTGTCAAAAGATAGCTCTAGTCACACTGGAACAGACCATGTGTGCTACATTACTGAGAATGTCCTATTTAACTAGCTTTTAGCCCTCTAAACTGGGTCGTTTTTGTAGTAAATTCAATTTCGCTTTGTTTGTCAAATTTGTCTGAGGGTGCATAAAAATCGCAGAAAAGCTCCATTTTCTATTGAAACGGTGTCAAATGATAGCTCTAGTCACACTGGAACAGACCATGTGTGCTACATTACTGAGAATGTCCTATTTAACTAGCTTTTAGCCCTCTAAACTGGGTCGTTTTTGTAGTAAATTCAATTTAGCTTTGTTTGTCAAATTTGTCTGAGGGTGCATAAAAATCGCAGAAAAGCTCCATTTTCTATTGAAACGGTGTCAAATGATAGCTCTAGTCACACTGGAACAGACCATGTGTGCTACATTACTGAGAATGTCCTATTTAACTAGCTTTTAGCCCTCTAAACTGGGTCGTTTTTGTAGTAAATTCAATTTCGCTTTGTTTGTCAAATTTGTCTGGGGGTGCATAAAAATCGCAGAAAAGCTCCATTTTCTATTGAAACGGTGTCAAATGATAGCTCTAGTCACACTGGAACAGACCATGTGTGCTACATTACTGAGAATGTCCTATTTAACTAGCTTTTAGCCCTCTAAACTGGGTCGTTTTTGTAGTAAATTCAATTTCGCTTTGTTTGTCAAATTTGTCTGGGGTGCATAAAAATCGCAGAAAAGCTCCATTTTCTATTGAAACGGTGTCAAATGATAGCTCTAGTCACACTGGAACAGACCATGTGTGCTACATTACTGAGAATGTCCTATTTAACTAGCTTTTAGCCCTCTAAACTGGGTCGTTTTTGTAGTAAATTCAATTTCGCTTTGTTTGTCAAATTTGTCTGAGGGTGCATAAAAATCGCAGAAAAGCTCCATTTTCTATTGAAACGGTGTCAAATGATAGCTCTAGTCACACTGGAACAGACCATGTGTGCTACATTACTGAGAATGTCCTATTTAACTAGCTTTTAGCCCTCTAAACTGGGTCGTTTTTGTAGTAAATTCAATTTCGCTTTGTTTGTCAAATTTGTCTGAGGGTGCATAAAAATCGCAGAAAAGCTCCATTTTCTATTGAAACGGTGTCAAATGATAGCTCTAGTCACACTGGAACAGACCATGTGTGCTACATTACTGAGAATGTCCTATTTAACTAGCTTTTAGCCCTCTAAACTGGGTCGTTTTTGTAGTAAATTCAATTTCGCTTTGTTTGTCAAATTTGTCTGGGGGTGCATAAAAATCGCAGAAAAGCTCCATTGTCTATTGAAACGGTGTCAAAAGATAGCTCTAGTCACACTGGAACAGACCATGTGTGCTACATTACTGAGAATGTCCTATTTAACTAGCTTTTAGCCCTCTAAACTGGGTCGTTTTTGTAGTAAATTCAATTTCGCTTTGTTTGTCAAATTTGTCTGGGGTGCATAAAAATCGCAGAAAAGCTCCATTTTCTATTGAAACGGTGTCAAATGATAGCTCTAGTCACACTGGAACAGACCATGTGTGCTACATTACTGAGAATGTCCTATTTAACTAGCTTTTAGCCCTCTAAACTGGGTCGTTTTTGTAGTAAATTCAATTTCGCTTTGTTTGTCAAATTTGTCTGAGGGTGCATAAAAATCGCAGAAAAGCTCCATTTTCTATTGAAACGGTGTCAAATGATAGCTCTAGTCACACTGGAACAGACCATGTGTGCTACATTACTGAGAATGTCCTATTTAACTAGCTTTTAGCCCTCTAAACTGGGTCGTTTTTGTAGTAAATTCAATTTCGCTTTGTTTGTCAAATTTGTCTGAGGGTGCATAAAAATCGCAGAAAAGCTCCATTTTCTATTGAAACGGTGTCAAATGATAGCTCTAGTCACACTGGAACAGACCATGTGTGCTACATTACTGAGAATGTCCTATTTAACTAGCTTTTAGCCCTCTAAACTGGGTCGTTTTTGTAGTAAATTCAATTTCGCTTTGTTTGTCAAATTTGTCTGAGGGTGCATAAAAATCGCAGAAAAGCTCCATTTTCTATTGAAACGGTGTCAAATGATAGCTCTAGTCACACTGGAACAGACCATGTGTGCTACATTACTGAGAATGTCCTATTTAACTAGCTTTTAGCCCTCTAAACTGGGTCGTTTTTGTAGTAAATTCAATTTCGCTTTGTTTGTCAAATTTGTCTGGGGGTGCATAAAAATCGCAGAAAAGCTCCATTTTCTATTGAAACGGTGTCAAATGATAGCTCTAGTCACACTGGAACAGACCATGTGTGCTACATTACTGAGAATGTCCTATTTAACTAGCTTTTAGCCCTCTAAACTGGGTCGTTTTTGTAGTAAATTCAATTTCGCTTTGTTTGTCAAATTTGTCTGAGGGTGCATAAAAATCGCAGAAAAGCTCCATTTTCTATTGAAACGGTGTCAAATGATAGCTCTAGTCACACTGGAACAGACCATGTGTGCTACATTACTGAGAATGTCCTATTTAACTAGCTTTTAGCCCTCTAAACTGGGTCGTTTTTGTAGTAAATTCAATTTCGCTTTGTTTGTCAAATTTGTCTGAGGGTGCATAAAAATCGCAGAAAAGCTCCATTTTCTATTGAAACGGTGTCAAATGATAGCTCTAGTCACACTGGAACAGACCATGTGTGCTACATTACTGAGAATGTCCTATTTAACTAGCTTTTAGCCCTCTAAACTGGGTCGTTTTTGTAGTAAATTCAATTTCGCTTTGTTTGTCAAATTTGTCTGGGGGTGCATAAAAATCGCAGAAAAGCTCCATTTTCTATTGAAACGGTGTCAAATGATAGCTCTAGTCACACTGGAACAGACCATGTGTGCTACATTACTGAGAATGTCCTATTTAACTAGCTTTTAGCCCTCTAAACTGGGTCGTTTTTGTAGTAAATTCAATTTCGCTTTGTTTGTCAAATTTGTCTGGGGGTGCATAAAAATCGCAGAAAAGCTCCATTTTCTATTGAAACGGTGTCAAATGATAGCTCTAGTCACACTGGAACAGACCATGTGTGCTACATTACTGAGAATGTCCTATTTAACTAGCTTTTAGCCCTCTAAACTGGGTCGTTTTTGTAGTAAATTCAATTTCGCTTTGTTTGTCAAATTTGTCTGAGGGTGCATAAAAATCGCAGAAAAGCTCCATTTTCTATTGAAACGGTGTCAAATGATAGCTCTAGTCACACTGGAACAGACCATGTGTGCTACATTACTGAGAATGTCCTATTTAACTAGCTTTTAGCCCTCTAAACTGGGTCGTTTTTGTAGTAAATTCAATTTCGCTTTGTTTGTCAAATTTGTCTGAGGGTGCATAAAAATCGCAGAAAAGCTCCATTTTCTATTGAAACGGTGTCAAATGATAGCTCTAGTCACACTGGAACAGACCATGTGTGCTACATTACTGAGAATGTCCTATTTAACTAGCTTTTAGCCCTCTAAACTGGGTCGTTTTTGTAGTAAATTCAATTTCGCTTTGTTTGTCAAATTTGTCTGAGGGTGCATAAAAATCGCAGAAAAGCTCCATTTTCTATTGAAACGGTGTCAAATGATAGCTCTAGTCACACTGGAACAGACCATGTGTGCTACATTACTGAGAATGTCCTATTTAACTAGCTTTTAGCCCTCTAAACTGGGTCGTTTTTGTAGTAAATTCAATTTCGCTTTGTTTGTCAAATTTGTCTGGGGGTGCATAAAAATCGCAGAAAAGCTCCATTTTCTATTGAAACGGTGTCAAATGATAGCTCTAGTCACACTGGAACAGACCATGTGTGCTACATTACTGAGAATGTCCTATTTAACTAGCTTTTAGCCCTCTAAACTGGGTCGTTTTTGTAGTAAATTCAATTTAGCTTTTTTTGTCAAATTTGTCTGCGGGTGCATAAAAATCGCAGAAAAGCTCCATTTTCTATTGAAACGGTGTCAAAAGATAGCTCTAGTCACACTGGAACAGACCATGTGTGCTACATTACTGAGAATGTCCTATTTAACTAGCTTTTAGCCCTCTAAACTGGGTCGTTTTTGTAGTAAATTCAATTTCGCTTTGTTTGTCAAATTTGTCTGGGGGTGCATAAAAATCGCAGAAAAGCTCCATTTTCTATTGAAACGGTGTCAAAAGATAGCTCTAGTCACACTGGAACAGACCATGTGTGCTACATTACTGAGAATGTCCTATTTAACTAGCTTTTAGCCCTCTAAACTGGGTCGTTTTTGTAGTAAATTCAATTTCGCTTTGTTTGTCAAATTTGTCTGGGGTGCATAAAAATCGCAGAAAAGCTCCATTTTCTATTGAAACGGTGTCAAATGATAGCTCTAGTCACACTGGAACAGACCATGTGTGCTACATTACTGAGAATGTCCTATTTAACTAGCTTTTAGCCCTCTAAACTGGGTCGTTTTTGTAGTAAATTCAATTTAGCTTTGTTTGTCAAATTTGTCTGAGGGTGCATAAAAATCGCAGAAAAGCTCCATTTTCTATTGAAACGGTGTCAAATGATAGCTCTAGTCACACTGGAACAGACCATGTGTGCTACATTACTGAGAATGTCCTATTTAACTAGCTTTTAGCCCTCTAAACTGGGTCGTTTTTGTAGTAAATTCAATTTCGCTTTGTTTGTCAAATTTGTCTGAGGGTGCATAAAAATCGCAGAAAAGCTCCATTTTCTATTGAAACGGTGTCAAATGATAGCTCTAGTCACACTGGAACAGACCATGTGTGCTACATTACTGAGAATGTCCTATTTAACTAGCTTTTAGCCCTCTAAACTGGGTCGTTTTTGTAGTAAATTCAATTTCGCTTTGTTTGTCAAATTTGTCTGGGGTGCATAAAAATCGCAGAAAAGCTCCATTTTCTATTGAAACGGTGTCAAATGATAGCTCTAGTCACACTGGAACAGACCATGTGTGCTACATTACTGAGAATGTCCTATTTAACTAGCTTTTAGCCCTCTAAACTGGGTCGTTTTTGTAGTAAATTCAATTTCGCTTTGTTTGTCAAATTTGTCTGGGGGTGCATAAAAATCGCAGAAAAGCTCCATTTTCTATTGAAACGGTGTCAAATGATAGCTCTAGTCACACTGGAACAGACCATGTGTGCTACATTACTGAGAATGTCCTATTTAACTAGCTTTTAGCCCTCTAAACTGGGTCGTTTTTGTAGTAAATTCAATTTCGCTTTGTTTGTCAAATTTGTCTGGGGGTGCATAAAAATCGCAGAAAAGCTCCATTTTCTATTGAAACGGTGTCAAATGATAGCTCTAGTCACACTGGAACAGACCATGTGTGCTACATTACTGAGAATGTCCTATTTAACTAGCTTTTAGCCCTCTAAACTGGGTCGTTTTTGTAGTAAATTCAATTTCGCTTTGTTTGTCAAATTTGTCTGAGGGTGCATAAAAATCGCAGAAAAGCTCCATTTTCTATTGAAACGGTGTCAAATGATAGCTCTAGTCACACTGGAACAGACCATGTGTGCTACATTACTGAGAATGTCCTATTTAACTAGCTTTTAGCCCTCTAAACTGGGTCGTTTTTGTAGTAAATTCAATTTCGCTTTGTTTGTCAAATTTGTCTGAGGGTGCATAAAAATCGCAGAAAAGCTCCATTTTCTATTGAAACGGTGTCAAATGATAGCTCTAGTCACACTGGAACAGACCATGTGTGCTACATTACTGAGAATGTCCTATTTAACTAGCTTTTAGCCCTCTAAACTGGGTCGTTTTTGTAGTAAATTCAATTTCGCTTTGTTTGTCAAATTTGTCTGAGGGTGCATAAAAATCGCAGAAAAGCTCCATTTTCTATTGAAACGGTGTCAAATGATAGCTCTAGTCACACTGGAACAGACCATGTGTGCTACATTACTGAGAATGTCCTATTTAACTAGCTTTTAGCCCTCTAAACTGGGTCGTTTTTGTAGTAAATTCAATTTCGCTTTGTTTGTCAAATTTGTCTGGGGTGCATAAAAATCGCAGAAAAGCTCCATTTTCTATTGAAACGGTGTCAAATGATAGCTCTAGTCACACTGGAACAGACCATGTGTGCTACATTACTGAGAATGTCCTATTTAACTAGCTTTTAGCCCTCTAAACTGGGTCGTTTTTGTAGTAAATTCAATTTCGCTTTGTTTGTCAAATTTGTCTGAGGGTGCATAAAAATCGCAGAAAAGCTCCATTTTCTATTGAAACGGTGTCAAATGATAGCTCTAGTCACACTGGAACAGACCATGTGTGCTACATTACTGAGAATGTCCTATTTAACTAGCTTTTAGCCCTCTAAACTGGGTCGTTTTTGTAGTAAATTCAATTTCGCTTTGTTTGTCAAATTTGTCTGAGGGTGCATAAAAATCGCAGAAAAGCTCCATTTTCTATTGAAACGGTGTCAAATGATAGCTCTAGTCACACTGGAACAGACCATGTGTGCTACATTACTGAGAATGTCCTATTTAACTAGCTTTTAGCCCTCTAAACTGGGTCGTTTTTGTAGTAAATTCAATTTCGCTTTGTTTGTCAAATTTGTCTGAGGGTGCATAAAAATCGCAGAAAAGCTCCATTTTCTATTGAAACGGTGTCAAATGATAGCTCTAGTCACACTGGAACAGACCATGTGTGCTACATTACTGAGAATGTCCTATTTAACTAGCTTTTAGCCCTCTAAACTGGGTCGTTTTTGTAGTAAATTCAATTTAGCTTTGTTTGTCAAATTTGTCTGGGGGTGCATAAAAATCGCAGAAAAGCTCCATTTTCTATTGAAACGGTGTCAAATGATAGCTCTAGTCACACTGGAACAGACCATGTGTGCTACATTACTGAGAATGTCCTATTTAACTAGCTTTTAGCCCTCTAAACTGGGTCGTTTTTGTAGTAAATTCAATTTCGCTTTGTTTGTCAAATTTGTCTGGGGGTGCATAAAAATCGCAGAAAAGCTCCATTTTCTATTGAAACGGTGTCAAATGATAGCTCTAGTCACACTGGAACAGACCATGTGTGCTACATTACTGAGAATGTCCTATTTAACTAGCTTTTAGCCCTCTAAACTGGGTCGTTTTTGTAGTAAATTCAATTTCGCTTTGTTTGTCAAATTTGTCTGAGGGTGCATAAAAATCGCAGAAAAGCTCCATTTTCTATTGAAACGGTGTCAAATGATAGCTCTAGTCACACTGGAACAGACCATGTGTGCTACATTACTGAGAATGTCCTATTTAACTAGCTTTTAGCCCTCTAAACTGGGTCGTTTTTGTAGTAAATTCAATTTCGCTTTGTTTGTCAAATTTGTCTGAGGGTGCATAAAAATCGCAGAAAAGCTCCATTTTCTATTGAAACGGTGTCAAATGATAGCTCTAGTCACACTGGAACAGACCATGTGTGCTACATTACTGAGAATGTCCTATTTAACTAGCTTTTAGCCCTCTAAACTGGGTCGTTTTTGTAGTAAATTCAATTTCGCTTTGTTTGTCAAATTTGTCTGAGGGTGCATAAAAATCGCAGAAAAGCTCCATTTTCTATTGAAACGGTGTCAAAAGATAGCTCTAGTCACACTGGAACAGACCATGTGTGCTACATTACTGAGAATGTCCTATTTAACTAGCTTTTAGCCCTCTAAACTGGGTCGTTTTTGTAGTAAATTCAATTTCGCTTTGTTTGTCAAATTTGTCTGGGGGTGCATAAAAATCGCAGAAAAGCTCCATTTTCTATTGAAACGGTGTCAAATGATAGCTCTAGTCACACTGGAACAGACCATGTGTGCTACATTACTGAGAATGTCCTATTTAACTAGCTTTTAGCCCTCTAAACTGGGTCGTTTTTGTAGTAAATTCAATTTAGCTTTGTTTGTCAAATTTGTCTGGGGTGCATAAAAATCGCAGAAAAGCTCCATTTTCTATTGAAACGGTGTCAAATGATAGCTCTAGTCACACTGGAACAGACCATGTGTGCTACATTACTGAGAATGTCCTATTTAACTAGCTTTTAGCCCTCTAAACTGGGTCGTTTTTGTAGTAAATTCAATTTCGCTTTGTTTGTCAAATTTGTCTGAGGGTGCATAAAAATCGCAGAAAAGCTCCATTTTCTATTGAAACGGTGTCAAATGATAGCTCTAGTCACACTGGAACAGACCATGTGTGCTACATTACTGAGAATGTCCTATTTAACTAGCTTTTAGCCCTCTAAACTGGGTCGTTTTTGTAGTAAATTCAATTTCGCTTTGTTTGTCAAATTTGTCTGAGGGTGCATAAAAATCGCAGAAAAGCTCCATTTTCTATTGAAACGGTGTCAAATGATAGCTCTAGTCACACTGGAACAGACCATGTGTGCTACATTACTGAGAATGTCCTATTTAACTAGCTTTTAGCCCTCTAAACTGGGTCGTTTTTGTAGTAAATTCAATTTCGCTTTGTTTGTCAAATTTGTCTGGGGTGCATAAAAATCGCAGAAAAGCTCCATTTTCTATTGAAACGGTGTCAAATGATAGCTCTAGTCACACTGGAACAGACCATGTGTGCTACATTACTGAGAATGTCCTATTTAACTAGCTTTTAGCCCTCTAAACTGGGTCGTTTTTGTAGTAAATTCAATTTCGCTTTGTTTGTCAAATTTGTCTGAGGGTGCATAAAAATCGCAGAAAAGCTCCATTTTCTATTGAAACGGTGTCAAATGATAGCTCTAGTCACACTGGAACAGACCATGTGTGCTACATTACTGAGAATGTCCTATTTAACTAGCTTTTAGCCCTCTAAACTGGGTCGTTTTTGTAGTAAATTCAATTTCGCTTTGTTTGTCAAATTTGTCTGAGGGTGCATAAAAATCGCAGAAAAGCTCCATTTTCTATTGAAACGGTGTCAAATGATAGCTCTAGTCACACTGGAACAGACCATGTGTGCTACATTACTGAGAATGTCCTATTTAACTAGCTTTTAGCCCTCTAAACTGGGTCGTTTTTGTAGTAAATTCAATTTCGCTTTGTTTGTCAAATTTGTCTGGGGTGCATAAAAATCGCAGAAAAGCTCCATTTTCTATTGAAACGGTGTCAAATGATAGCTCTAGTCACACTGGAACAGACCATGTGTGCTACATTACTGAGAATGTCCTATTTAACTAGCTTTTAGCCCTCTAAACTGGGTCGTTTTTGTAGTAAATTCAATTTCGCTTTGTTTGTCAAATTTGTCTGAGGGTGCATAAAAATCGCAGAAAAGCTCCATTTTCTATTGAAACGGTGTCAAATGATAGCTCTAGTCACACTGGAACAGACCATGTGTGCTACATTACTGAGAATGTCCTATTTAACTAGCTTTTAGCCCTCTAAACTGGGTCGTTTTTGTAGTAAATTCAATTTCGCTTTGTTTGTCAAATTTGTCTGGGGGTGCATAAAAATCGCAGAAAAGCTCCATTTTCTATTGAAACGGTGTCAAATGATAGCTCTAGTCACACTGGAACAGACCATGTGTGCTACATTACTGAGAATGTCCTATTTAACTAGCTTTTAGCCCTCTAAACTGGGTCGTTTTTGTAGTAAATTCAATTTCGCTTTGTTTGTCAAATTTGTCTGAGGGTGCATAAAAATCGCAGAAAAGCTCCATTTTCTATTGAAACGGTGTCAAATGATAGCTCTAGTCACACTGGAACAGACCATGTGTGCTACATTACTGAGAATGTCCTATTTAACTAGCTTTTAGCCCTCTAAACTGGGTCGTTTTTGTAGTAAATTCAATTTCGCTTTGTTTGTCAAATTTGTCTGAGGGTGCATAAAAATCGCAGAAAAGCTCCATTTTCTATTGAAACGGTGTCAAATGATAGCTCTAGTCACACTGGAACAGACCATGTGTGCTACATTACTGAGAATGTCCTATTTAACTAGCTTTTAGCCCTCTAAACTGGGTCGTTTTTGTAGTAAATTCAATTTCGCTTTGTTTGTCAAATTTGTCTGGGGGTGCATAAAAATCGCAGAAAAGCTCCATTTTCTATTGAAACGGTGTCAAATGATAGCTCTAGTCACACTGGAACAGACCATGTGTGCTACATTACTGAGAATGTCCTATTTAACTAGCTTTTAGCCCTCTAAACTGGGTCGTTTTTGTAGTAAATTCAATTTAGCTTTGTTTGTCAAATTTGTCTGAGGGTGCATAAAAATCGCAGAAAAGCTCCATTTTCTATTGAAACGGTGTCAAATGATAGCTCTAGTCACACTGGAACAGACCATGTGTGCTACATTACTGAGAATGTCCTATTTAACTAGCTTTTAGCCCTCTAAACTGGGTCGTTTTTGTAGTAAATTCAATTTCGCTTTGTTTGTCAAATTTGTCTGAGGGTGCATAAAAATCGCAGAAAAGCTCCATTTTCTATTGAAACGGTGTCAAATGATAGCTCTAGTCACACTGGAACAGACCATGTGTGCTACATTACTGAGAATGTCCTATTTAACTAGCTTTTAGCCCTCTAAACTGGGTCGTTTTTGTAGTAAATTCAATTTCGCTTTGTTTGTCAAATTTGTCTGGGGGTGCATAAAAATCGCAGAAAAGCTCCATTTTCTATTGAAACGGTGTCAAATGATAGCTCTAGTCACACTGGAACAGACCATGTGTGCTACATTACTGAGAATGTCCTATTTAACTAGCTTTTAGCCCTCTAAACTGGGTCGTTTTTGTAGTAAATTCAATTTCGCTTTGTTTGTCAAATTTGTCTGGGGGTGCATAAAAATCGCAGAAAAGCTCCATTTTCTATTGAAACGGTGTCAAATGATAGCTCTAGTCACACTGGAACAGACCATGTGTGCTACATTACTGAGAATGTCCTATTTAACTAGCTTTTAGCCCTCTAAACTGGGTCGTTTTTGTAGTAAATTCAATTTCGCTTTGTTTGTCAAATTTGTCTGGGGTGCATAAAAATCGCAGAAAAGCTCCATTTTCTATTGAAACGGTGTCAAATGATAGCTCTAGTCACACTGGAACAGACCATGTGTGCTACATTACTGAGAATGTCCTATTTAACTAGCTTTTAGCCCTCTAAACTGGGTCGTTTTTGTAGTAAATTCAATTTCGCTTTGTTTGTCAAATTTGTCTGGGGGTGCATAAAAATCGCAGAAAAGCTCCATTTTCTATTGAAACGGTGTCAAATGATAGCTCTAGTCACACTGGAACAGACCATGTGTGCTACATTACTGAGAATGTCCTATTTAACTAGCTTTTAGCCCTCTAAACTGGGTCGTTTTTGTAGTAAATTCAATTTCGCTTTGTTTGTCAAATTTGTCTGAGGGTGCATAAAAATCGCAGAAAAGCTCCATTTTCTATTGAAACGGTGTCAAATGATAGCTCTAGTCACACTGGAACAGACCATGTGTGCTACATTACTGAGAATGTCCTATTTAACTAGCTTTTAGCCCTCTAAACTGGGTCGTTTTTGTAGTAAATTCAATTTCGCTTTGTTTGTCAAATTTGTCTGGGGTGCATAAAAATCGCAGAAAAGCTCCATTTTCTATTGAAACGGTGTCAAATGATAGCTCTAGTCACACTGGAACAGACCATGTGTGCTACATTACTGAGAATGTCCTATTTAACTAGCTTTTAGCCCTCTAAACTGGGTCGTTTTTGTAGTAAATTCAATTTCGCTTTGTTTGTCAAATTTGTCTGGGGGTGCATAAAAATCGCAGAAAAGCTCCATTTTCTATTGAAACGGTGTCAAATGATAGCTCTAGTCACACTGGAACAGACCATGTGTGCTACATTACTGAGAATGTCCTATTTAACTAGCTTTTAGCCCTCTAAACTGGGTCGTTTTTGTAGTAAATTCAATTTCGCTTTGTTTGTCAAATTTGTCTGGGGGTGCATAAAAATCGCAGAAAAGCTCCATTTTCTATTGAAACGGTGTCAAATGATAGCTCTAGTCACACTGGAACAGACCATGTGTGCTACATTACTGAGAATGTCCTATTTAACTAGCTTTTAGCCCTCTAAACTGGGTCGTTTTTGTAGTAAATTCAATTTAGCTTTGTTTGTCAAATTTGTCTGGGGGTGCATAAAAATCGCAGAAAAGCTCCATTTTCTATTGAAACGGTGTCAAATGATAGCTCTAGTCACACTGGAACAGACCATGTGTGCTACATTACTGAGAATGTCCTATTTAACTAGCTTTTAGCCCTCTAAACTGGGTCGTTTTTGTAGTAAATTCAATTTAGCTTTGTTTGTCAAATTTGTCTGAGGGTGCATAAAAATCGCAGAAAAGCTCCATTTTCTATTGAAACGGTGTCAAATGATAGCTCTAGTCACACTGGAACAGACCATGTGTGCTACATTACTGAGAATGTCCTATTTAACTAGCTTTTAGCCCTCTAAACTGGGTCGTTTTTGTAGTAAATTCAATTTCGCTTTGTTTGTCAAATTTGTCTGAGGGTGCATAAAAATCGCAGAAAAGCTCCATTTTCTATTGAAACGGTGTCAAATGATAGCTCTAGTCACACTGGAACAGACCATGTGTGCTACATTACTGAGAATGTCCTATTTAACTAGCTTTTAGCCCTCTAAACTGGGTCGTTTTTGTAGTAAATTCAATTTCGCTTTGTTTGTCAAATTTGTCTGAGGGTGCATAAAAATCGCAGAAAAGCTCCATTTTCTATTGAAACGGTGTCAAATGATAGCTCTAGTCACACTGGAACAGACCATGTGTGCTACATTACTGAGAATGTCCTATTTAACTAGCTTTTAGCCCTCTAAACTGGGTCGTTTTTGTAGTAAATTCAATTTCGCTTTGTTTGTCAAATTTGTCTGAGGGTGCATAAAAATCGCAGAAAAGCTCCATTTTCTATTGAAACGGTGTCAAATGATAGCTCTAGTCACACTGGAACAGACCATGTGTGCTACATTACTGAGAATGTCCTATTTAACTAGCTTTTAGCCCTCTAAACTGGGTCGTTTTTGTAGTAAATTCAATTTCGCTTTGTTTGTCAAATTTGTCTGGGGTGCATAAAAATCGCAGAAAAGCTCCATTTTCTATTGAAACGGTGTCAAATGATAGCTCTAGTCACACTGGAACAGACCATGTGTGCTACATTACTGAGAATGTCCTATTTAACTAGCTTTTAGCCCTCTAAACTGGGTCGTTTTTGTAGTAAATTCAATTTCGCTTTGTTTGTCAAATTTGTCTGAGGGTGCATAAAAATCGCAGAAAAGCTCCATTTTCTATTGAAACGGTGTCAAATGATAGCTCTAGTCACACTGGAACAGACCATGTGTGCTACATTACTGAGAATGTCCTATTTAACTAGCTTTTAGCCCTCTAAACTGGGTCGTTTTTGTAGTAAATTCAATTTCGCTTTGTTTGTCAAATTTGTCTGAGGGTGCATAAAAATCGCAGAAAAGCTCCATTTTCTATTGAAACGGTGTCAAATGATAGCTCTAGTCACACTGGAACAGACCATGTGTGCTACATTACTGAGAATGTCCTATTTAACTAGCTTTTAGCCCTCTAAACTGGGTCGTTTTTGTAGTAAATTCAATTTCGCTTTGTTTGTCAAATTTGTCTGAGGGTGCATAAAAATCGCAGAAAAGCTCCATTTTCTATTGAAACGGTGTCAAATGATAGCTCTAGTCACACTGGAACAGACCATGTGTGCTACATTACTGAGAATGTCCTATTTAACTAGCTTTTAGCCCTCTAAACTGGGTCGTTTTTGTAGTAAATTCAATTTCGCTTTGTTTGTCAAATTTGTCTGGGGGTGCATAAAAATCGCAGAAAAGCTCCATTTTCTATTGAAACGGTGTCAAATGATAGCTCTAGTCACACTGGAACAGACCATGTGTGCTACATTACTGAGAATGTCCTATTTAACTAGCTTTTAGCCCTCTAAACTGGGTCGTTTTTGTAGTAAATTCAATTTCGCTTTGTTTGTCAAATTTGTCTGAGGGTGCATAAAAATCGCAGAAAAGCTCCATTTTCTATTGAAACGGTGTCAAATGATAGCTCTAGTCACACTGGAACAGACCATGTGTGCTACATTACTGAGAATGTCCTATTTAACTAGCTTTTAGCCCTCTAAACTGGGTCGTTTTTGTAGTAAATTCAATTTCGCTTTGTTTGTCAAATTTGTCTGAGGGTGCATAAAAATCGCAGAAAAGCTCCATTTTCTATTGAAACGGTGTCAAATGATAGCTCTAGTCACACTGGAACAGACCATGTGTGCTACATTACTGAGAATGTCCTATTTAACTAGCTTTTAGCCCTCTAAACTGGGTCGTTTTTGTAGTAAATTCAATTTCGCTTTGTTTGTCAAATTTGTCTGGGGTGCATAAAAATCGCAGAAAAGCTCCATTTTCTATTGAAACGGTGTCAAATGATAGCTCTAGTCACACTGGAACAGACCATGTGTGCTACATTACTGAGAATGTCCTATTTAACTAGCTTTTAGCCCTCTAAACTGGGTCGTTTTTGTAGTAAATTCAATTTCGCTTTGTTTGTCAAATTTGTCTGAGGGTGCATAAAAATCGCAGAAAAGCTCCATTTTCTATTGAAACGGTGTCAAATGATAGCTCTAGTCACACTGGAACAGACCATGTGTGCTACATTACTGAGAATGTCCTATTTAACTAGCTTTTAGCCCTCTAAACTGGGTCGTTTTTGTAGTAAATTCAATTTAGCTTTGTTTGTCAAATTTGTCTGAGGGTGCATAAAAATCGCAGAAAAGCTCCATTTTCTATTGAAACGGTGTCAAATGATAGCTCTAGTCACACTGGAACAGACCATGTGTGCTACATTACTGAGAATGTCCTATTTAACTAGCTTTTAGCCCTCTAAACTGGGTCGTTTTTGTAGTAAATTCAATTTCGCTTTGTTTGTCAAATTTGTCTGGGGTGCATAAAAATCGCAGAAAAGCTCCATTTTCTATTGAAACGGTGTCAAATGATAGCTCTAGTCACACTGGAACAGACCATGTGTGCTACATTACTGAGAATGTCCTATTTAACTAGCTTTTAGCCCTCTAAACTGGGTCGTTTTTGTAGTAAATTCAATTTCGCTTTGTTTGTCAAATTTGTCTGAGGGTGCATAAAAATCGCAGAAAAGCTCCATTTTCTATTGAAACGGTGTCAAATGATAGCTCTAGTCACACTGGAACAGACCATGTGTGCTACATTACTGAGAATGTCCTATTTAACTAGCTTTTAGCCCTCTAAACTGGGTCGTTTTTGTAGTAAATTCAATTTCGCTTTGTTTGTCAAATTTGTCTGAGGGTGCATAAAAATCGCAGAAAAGCTCCATTTTCTATTGAAACGGTGTCAAATGATAGCTCTAGTCACACTGGAACAGACCATGTGTGCTACATTACTGAGAATGTCCTATTTAACTAGCTTTTAGCCCTCTAAACTGGGTCGTTTTTGTAGTAAATTCAATTTCGCTTTGTTTGTCAAATTTGTCTGGGGGTGCATAAAAATCGCAGAAAAGCTCCATTTTCTATTGAAACGGTGTCAAATGATAGCTCTAGTCACACTGGAACAGACCATGTGTGCTACATTACTGAGAATGTCCTATTTAACTAGCTTTTAGCCCTCTAAACTGGGTCGTTTTTGTAGTAAATTCAATTTCGCTTTGTTTGTCAAATTTGTCTGAGGGTGCATAAAAATCGCAGAAAAGCTCCATTTTCTATTGAAACGGTGTCAAATGATAGCTCTAGTCACACTGGAACAGACCATGTGTGCTACATTACTGAGAATGTCCTATTTAACTAGCTTTTAGCCCTCTAAACTGGGTCGTTTTTGTAGTAAATTCAATTTCGCTT
The DNA here is from genome assembly GCF_905237065.1 of Salmo salar. Taxonomy (NCBI): domain Eukaryota; kingdom Metazoa; phylum Chordata; class Actinopteri; order Salmoniformes; family Salmonidae; genus Salmo; species Salmo salar. Next base: position 45,660 of record NW_025549936.1, on the reverse strand, counting down.
TGTTTGTCAAATTTGTCTGGGGTGCATAAAAATCGCAGAAAAGCTCCATTTTCTATTGAAACGGTGTCAAATGATAGCTCTAGTCACACTGGAACAGACCATGTGTGCTACATTACTGAGAATGTCCTATTTAACTAGCTTTTAGCCCTCTAAACTGGGTCGTTTTTGTAGTAAATTCAATTTCGCTTTGTTTGTCAAATTTGTCTGAGGGTGCATAAAAATCGCAGAAAAGCTCCATTTTCTATTGAAACGGTGTCAAATGATAGCTCTAGTCACACTGGAACAGACCATGTGTGCTACATTACTGAGAATGTCCTATTTAACTAGCTTTTAGCCCTCTAAACTGGGTCGTTTTTGTAGTAAATTCAATTTCGCTTTGTTTGTCAAATTTGTCTGAGGGTGCATAAAAATCGCAGAAAAGCTCCATTTTCTATTGAAACGGTGTCAAATGATAGCTCTAGTCACACTGGAACAGACCATGTGTGCTACATTACTGAGAATGTCCTATTTAACTAGCTTTTAGCCCTCTAAACTGGGTCGTTTTTGTAGTAAATTCAATTTCGCTTTGTTTGTCAAATTTGTCTGAGGGTGCATAAAAATCGCAGAAAAGCTCCATTTTCTATTGAAACGGTGTCAAATGATAGCTCTAGTCACACTGGAACAGACCATGTGTGCTACATTACTGAGAATGTCCTATTTAACTAGCTTTTAGCCCTCTAAACTGGGTCGTTTTTGTAGTAAATTCAATTTCGCTTTGTTTGTCAAATTTGTCTGAGGGTGCATAAAAATCGCAGAAAAGCTCCATTTTCTATTGAAACGGTGTCAAATGATAGCTCTAGTCACACTGGAACAGACCATGTGTGCTACATTACTGAGAATGTCCTATTTAACTAGCTTTTAGCCCTCTAAACTGGGTCGTTTTTGTAGTAAATTCAATTTCGCTTTGTTTGTCAAATTTGTCTGAGGGTGCATAAAAATCGCAGAAAAGCTCCATTTTCTATTGAAACGGTGTCAAATGATAGCTCTAGTCACACTGGAACAGACCATGTGTGCTACATTACTGAGAATGTCCTATTTAACTAGCTTTTAGCCCTCTAAACTGGGTCGTTTTTGTAGTAAATTCAATTTCGCTTTGTTTGTCAAATTTGTCTGGGGGTGCATAAAAATCGCAGAAAAGCTCCATTTTCTATTGAAACGGTGTCAAATGATAGCTCTAGTCACACTGGAACAGACCATGTGTGCTACATTACTGAGAATGTCCTATTTAACTAGCTTTTAGCCCTCTAAACTGGGTCGTTTTTGTAGTAAATTCAATTTCGCTTTGTTTGTCAAATTTGTCTGAGGGTGCATAAAAATCGCAGAAAAGCTCCATTTTCTATTGAAACGGTGTCAAATGATAGCTCTAGTCACACTGGAACAGACCATGTGTGCTACATTACTGAGAATGTCCTATTTAACTAGCTTTTAGCCCTCTAAACTGGGTCGTTTTTGTAGTAAATTCAATTTCGCTTTGTTTGTCAAATTTGTCTGGGGTGCATAAAAATCGCAGAAAAGCTCCATTTTCTATTGAAACGGTGTCAAATGATAGCTCTAGTCACACTGGAACAGACCATGTGTGCTACATTACTGAGAATGTCCTATTTAACTAGCTTTTAGCCCTCTAAACTGGGTCGTTTTTGTAGTAAATTCAATTTAGCTTTGTTTGTCAAATTTGTCTGGGGGTGCATAAAAATCGCAGAAAAGCTCCATTTTCTATTGAAACGGTGTCAAATGATAGCTCTAGTCACACTGGAACAGACCATGTGTGCTACATTACTGAGAATGTCCTATTTAACTAGCTTTTAGCCCTCTAAACTGGGTCGTTTTTGTAGTAAATTCAATTTCGCTTTGTTTGTCAAATTTGTCTGAGGGTGCATAAAAATCGCAGAAAAGCTCCATTTTCTATTGAAACGGTGTCAAATGATAGCTCTAGTCACACTGGAACAGACCATGTGTGCTACATTACTGAGAATGTCCTATTTAACTAGCTTTTAGCCCTCTAAACTGGGTCGTTTTTGTAGTAAATTCAATTTCGCTTTGTTTGTCAAATTTGTCTGGGGGTGCATAAAAATCGCAGAAAAGCTCCATTTTCTATTGAAACGGTGTCAAATGATAGCTCTAGTCACACTGGAACAGACCATGTGTGCTACATTACTGAGAATGTCCTATTTAACTAGCTTTTAGCCCTCTAAACTGGGTCGTTTTTGTAGTAAATTCAATTTCGCTTTGTTTGTCAAATTTGTCTGAGGGTGCATAAAAATCGCAGAAAAGCTCCATTTTCTATTGAAACGGTGTCAAATGATAGCTCTAGTCACACTGGAACAGACCATGTGTGCTACATTACTGAGAATGTCCTATTTAACTAGCTTTTAGCCCTCTAAACTGGGTCGTTTTTGTAGTAAATTCAATTTCGCTTTGTTTGTCAAATTTGTCTGGGGTGCATAAAAATCGCAGAAAAGCTCCATTTTCTATTGAAACGGTGTCAAATGATAGCTCTAGTCACACTGGAACAGACCATGTGTGCTACATTACTGAGAATGTCCTATTTAACTAGCTTTTAGCCCTCTAAACTGGGTCGTTTTTGTAGTAAATTCAATTTCGCTTTGTTTGTCAAATTTGTCTGAGGGTGCATAAAAATCGCAGAAAAGCTCCATTTTCTATTGAAACGGTGTCAAATGATAGCTCTAGTCACACTGGAACAGACCATGTGTGCTACATTACTGAGAATGTCCTATTTAACTAGCTTTTAGCCCTCTAAACTGGGTCGTTTTTGTAGTAAATTCAATTTCGCTTTGTTTGTCAAATTTGTCTGAGGGTGCATAAAAATCGCAGAAAAGCTCCATTTTCTATTGAAACGGTGTCAAATGATAGCTCTAGTCACACTGGAACAGACCATGTGTGCTACATTACTGAGAATGTCCTATTTAACTAGCTTTTAGCCCTCTAAACTGGGTCGTTTTTGTAGTAAATTCAATTTCGCTTTGTTTGTCAAATTTGTCTGAGGGTGCATAAAAATCGCAGAAAAGCTCCATTTTCTATTGAAACGGTGTCAAATGATAGCTCTAGTCACACTGGAACAGACCATGTGTGCTACATTACTGAGAATGTCCTATTTAACTAGCTTTTAGCCCTCTAAACTGGGTCGTTTTTGTAGTAAATTCAATTTCGCTTTGTTTGTCAAATTTGTCTGGGGTGCATAAAAATCGCAGAAAAGCTCCATTTTCTATTGAAACGGTGTCAAATGATAGCTCTAGTCACACTGGAACAGACCATGTGTGCTACATTACTGAGAATGTCCTATTTAACTAGCTTTTAGCCCTCTAAACTGGGTCGTTTTTGTAGTAAATTCAATTTCGCTTTGTTTGTCAAATTTGTCTGGGGTGCATAAAAATCGCAGAAAAGCTCCATTTTCTATTGAAACGGTGTCAAATGATAGCTCTAGTCACACTGGAACAGACCATGTGTGCTACATTACTGAGAATGTCCTATTTAACTAGCTTTTAGCCCTCTAAACTGGGTCGTTTTTGTAGTAAATTCAATTTCGCTTTGTTTGTCAAATTTGTCTGAGGGTGCATAAAAATCGCAGAAAAGCTCCATTTTCTATTGAAACGGTGTCAAATGATAGCTCTAGTCACACTGGAACAGACCATGTGTGCTACATTACTGAGAATGTCCTATTTAACTAGCTTTTAGCCCTCTAAACTGGGTCGTTTTTGTAGTAAATTCAATTTCGCTTTGTTTGTCAAATTTGTCTGAGGGTGCATAAAAATCGCAGAAAAGCTCCATTTTCTATTGAAACGGTGTCAAATGATAGCTCTAGTCACACTGGAACAGACCATGTGTGCTACATTACTGAGAATGTCCTATTTAACTAGCTTTTAGCCCTCTAAACTGGGTCGTTTTTGTAGTAAATTCAATTTCGCTTTGTTTGTCAAATTTGTCTGAGGGTGCATAAAAATCGCAGAAAAGCTCCATTTTCTATTGAAACGGTGTCAAATGATAGCTCTAGTCACACTGGAACAGACCATGTGTGCTACATTACTGAGAATGTCCTATTTAACTAGCTTTTAGCCCTCTAAACTGGGTCGTTTTTGTAGTAAATTCAATTTAGCTTTGTTTGTCAAATTTGTCTGAGGGTGCATAAAAATCGCAGAAAAGCTCCATTTTCTATTGAAACGGTGTCAAATGATAGCTCTAGTCACACTGGAACAGACCATGTGTGCTACATTACTGAGAATGTCCTATTTAACTAGCTTTTAGCCCTCTAAACTGGGTCGTTTTTGTAGTAAATTCAATTTCGCTTTGTTTGTCAAATTTGTCTGAGGGTGCATAAAAATCGCAGAAAAGCTCCATTTTCTATTGAAACGGTGTCAAATGATAGCTCTAGTCACACTGGAACAGACCATGTGTGCTACATTACTGAGAATGTCCTATTTAACTAGCTTTTAGCCCTCTAAACTGGGTCGTTTTTGTAGTAAATTCAATTTAGCTTTGTTTGTCAAATTTGTCTGAGGGTGCATAAAAATCGCAGAAAAGCTCCATTTTCTATTGAAACGGTGTCAAATGATAGCTCTAGTCACACTGGAACAGACCATGTGTGCTACATTACTGAGAATGTCCTATTTAACTAGCTTTTAGCCCTCTAAACTGGGTCGTTTTTGTAGTAAATTCAATTTCGCTTTGTTTGTCAAATTTGTCTGGGGGTGCATAAAAATCGCAGAAAAGCTCCATTTTCTATTGAAACGGTGTCAAATGATAGCTCTAGTCACACTGGAACAGACCATGTGTGCTACATTACTGAGAATGTCCTATTTAACTAGCTTTTAGCCCTCTAAACTGGGTCGTTTTTGTAGTAAATTCAATTTCGCTTTGTTTGTCAAATTTGTCTGGGGGTGCATAAAAATCGCAGAAAAGCTCCATTTTCTATTGAAACGGTGTCAAATGATAGCTCTAGTCACACTGGAACAGACCATGTGTGCTACATTACTGAGAATGTCCTATTTAACTAGCTTTTAGCCCTCTAAACTGGGTCGTTTTTGTAGTAAATTCAATTTCGCTTTGTTTGTCAAATTTGTCTGGGGGTGCATAAAAATCGCAGAAAAGCTCCATTTTCTATTGAAACGGTGTCAAATGATAGCTCTAGTCACACTGGAACAGACCATGTGTGCTACATTACTGAGAATGTCCTATTTAACTAGCTTTTAGCCCTCTAAACTGGGTCGTTTTTGTAGTAAATTCAATTTCGCTTTGTTTGTCAAATTTGTCTGAGGGTGCATAAAAATCGCAGAAAAGCTCCATTTTCTATTGAAACGGTGTCAAATGATAGCTCTAGTCACACTGGAACAGACCATGTGTGCTACATTACTGAGAATGTCCTATTTAACTAGCTTTTAGCCCTCTAAACTGGGTCGTTTTTGTAGTAAATTCAATTTAGCTTTGTTTGTCAAATTTGTCTGAGGGTGCATAAAAATCGCAGAAAAGCTCCATTTTCTATTGAAACGGTGTCAAATGATAGCTCTAGTCACACTGGAACAGACCATGTGTGCTACATTACTGAGAATGTCCTATTTAACTAGCTTTTAGCCCTCTAAACTGGGTCGTTTTTGTAGTAAATTCAATTTCGCTTTGTTTGTCAAATTTGTCTGGGGGTGCATAAAAATCGCAGAAAAGCTCCATTTTCTATTGAAACGGTGTCAAATGATAGCTCTAGTCACACTGGAACAGACCATGTGTGCTACATTACTGAGAATGTCCTATTTAACTAGCTTTTAGCCCTCTAAACTGGGTCGTTTTTGTAGTAAATTCAATTTCGCTTTGTTTGTCAAATTTGTCTGGGGGTGCATAAAAATCGCAGAAAAGCTCCATTTTCTATTGAAACGGTGTCAAATGATAGCTCTAGTCACACTGGAACAGACCATGTGTGCTACATTACTGAGAATGTCCTATTTAACTAGCTTTTAGCCCTCTAAACTGGGTCGTTTTTGTAGTAAATTCAATTTCGCTTTGTTTGTCAAATTTGTCTGGGGGTGCATAAAAATCGCAGAAAAGCTCCATTTTCTATTGAAACGGTGTCAAATGATAGCTCTAGTCACACTGGAACAGACCATGTGTGCTACATTACTGAGAATGTCCTATTTAACTAGCTTTTAGCCCTCTAAACTGGGTCGTTTTTGTAGTAAATTCAATTTAGCTTTGTTTGTCAAATTTGTCTGAGGGTGCATAAAAATCGCAGAAAAGCTCCATTTTCTATTGAAACGGTGTCAAATGATAGCTCTAGTCACACTGGAACAGACCATGTGTGCTACATTACTGAGAATGTCCTATTTAACTAGCTTTTAGCCCTCTAAACTGGGTCGTTTTTGTAGTAAATTCAATTTCGCTTTGTTTGTCAAATTTGTCTGGGGTGCATAAAAATCGCAGAAAAGCTCCATTTTCTATTGAAACGGTGTCAAATGATAGCTCTAGTCACACTGGAACAGACCATGTGTGCTACATTACTGAGAATGTCCTATTTAACTAGCTTTTAGCCCTCTAAACTGGGTCGTTTTTGTAGTAAATTCAATTTCGCTTTGTTTGTCAAATTTGTCTGAGGGTGCATAAAAATCGCAGAAAAGCTCCATTTTCTATTGAAACGGTGTCAAATGATAGCTCTAGTCACACTGGAACAGACCATGTGTGCTACATTACTGAGAATGTCCTATTTAACTAGCTTTTAGCCCTCTAAACTGGGTCGTTTTTGTAGTAAATTCAATTTCGCTTTGTTTGTCAAATTTGTCTGGGGGTGCATAAAAATCGCAGAAAAGCTCCATTTTCTATTGAAACGGTGTCAAATGATAGCTCTAGTCACACTGGAACAGACCATGTGTGCTACATTACTGAGAATGTCCTATTTAACTAGCTTTTAGCCCTCTAAACTGGGTCGTTTTTGTAGTAAATTCAATTTCGCTTTGTTTGTCAAATTTGTCTGAGGGTGCATAAAAATCGCAGAAAAGCTCCATTTTCTATTGAAACGGTGTCAAATGATAGCTCTAGTCACACTGGAACAGACCATGTGTGCTACATTACTGAGAATGTCCTATTTAACTAGCTTTTAGCCCTCTAAACTGGGTCGTTTTTGTAGTAAATTCAATTTCGCTTTGTTTGTCAAATTTGTCTGAGGGTGCATAAAAATCGCAGAAAAGCTCCATTTTCTATTGAAACGGTGTCAAATGATAGCTCTAGTCACACTGGAACAGACCATGTGTGCTACATTACTGAGAATGTCCTATTTAACTAGCTTTTAGCCCTCTAAACTGGGTCGTTTTTGTAGTAAATTCAATTTCGCTTTGTTTGTCAAATTTGTCTGGGGGTGCATAAAAATCGCAGAAAAGCTCCATTTTCTATTGAAACGGTGTCAAATGATAGCTCTAGTCACACTGGAACAGACCATGTGTGCTACATTACTGAGAATGTCCTATTTAACTAGCTTTTAGCCCTCTAAACTGGGTCGTTTTTGTAGTAAATTCAATTTCGCTTTGTTTGTCAAATTTGTCTGAGGGTGCATAAAAATCGCAGAAAAGCTCCATTTTCTATTGAAACGGTGTCAAATGATAGCTCTAGTCACACTGGAACAGACCATGTGTGCTACATTACTGAGAATGTCCTATTTAACTAGCTTTTAGCCCTCTAAACTGGGTCGTTTTTGTAGTAAATTCAATTTCGCTTTGTTTGTCAAATTTGTCTGAGGGTGCATAAAAATCGCAGAAAAGCTCCATTTTCTATTGAAACGGTGTCAAATGATAGCTCTAGTCACACTGGAACAGACCATGTGTGCTACATTACTGAGAATGTCCTATTTAACTAGCTTTTAGCCCTCTAAACTGGGTCGTTTTTGTAGTAAATTCAATTTAGCTTTGTTTGTCAAATTTGTCTGGGGGTGCATAAAAATCGCAGAAAAGCTCCATTTTCTATTGAAACGGTGTCAAATGATAGCTCTAGTCACACTGGAACAGACCATGTGTGCTACATTACTGAGAATGTCCTATTTAACTAGCTTTTAGCCCTCTAAACTGGGTCGTTTTTGTAGTAAATTCAATTTCGCTTTGTTTGTCAAATTTGTCTGAGGGTGCATAAAAATCGCAGAAAAGCTCCATTTTCTATTGAAACGGTGTCAAATGATAGCTCTAGTCACACTGGAACAGACCATGTGTGCTACATTACTGAGAATGTCCTATTTAACTAGCTTTTAGCCCTCTAAACTGGGTCGTTTTTGTAGTAAATTCAATTTCGCTTTGTTTGTCAAATTTGTCTGGGGGTGCATAAAAATCGCAGAAAAGCTCCATTTTCTATTGAAACGGTGTCAAATGATAGCTCTAGTCACACTGGAACAGACCATGTGTGCTACATTACTGAGAATGTCCTATTTAACTAGCTTTTAGCCCTCTAAACTGGGTCGTTTTTGTAGTAAATTCAATTTAGCTTTGTTTGTCAAATTTGTCTGAGGGTGCATAAAAATCGCAGAAAAGCTCCATTTTCTATTGAAACGGTGTCAAATGATAGCTCTAGTCACACTGGAACAGACCATGTGTGCTACATTACTGAGAATGTCCTATTTAACTAGCTTTTAGCCCTCTAAACTGGGTCGTTTTTGTAGTAAATTCAATTTAGCTTTGTTTGTCAAATTTGTCTGGGGGTGCATAAAAATCGCAGAAAAGCTCCATTTTCTATTGAAACGGTGTCAAATGATAGCTCTAGTCACACTGGAACAGACCATGTGTGCTACATTACTGAGAATGTCCTATTTAACTAGCTTTTAGCCCTCTAAACTGGGTCGTTTTTGTAGTAAATTCAATTTCGCTTTGTTTGTCAAATTTGTCTGAGGGTGCATAAAAATCGCAGAAAAGCTCCATTTTCTATTGAAACGGTGTCAAATGATAGCTCTAGTCACACTGGAACAGACCATGTGTGCTACATTACTGAGAATGTCCTATTTAACTAGCTTTTAGCCCTCTAAACTGGGTCGTTTTTGTAGTAAATTCAATTTCGCTTTGTTTGTCAAATTTGTCTGGGGGTGCATAAAAATCGCAGAAAAGCTCCATTTTCTATTGAAACGGTGTCAAATGATAGCTCTAGTCACACTGGAACAGACCATGTGTGCTACATTACTGAGAATGTCCTATTTAACTAGCTTTTAGCCCTCTAAACTGGGTCGTTTTTGTAGTAAATTCAATTTCGCTTTGTTTGTCAAATTTGTCTGAGGGTGCATAAAAATCGCAGAAAAGCTCCATTTTCTATTGAAACGGTGTCAAATGATAGCTCTAGTCACACTGGAACAGACCATGTGTGCTACATTACTGAGAATGTCCTATTTAACTAGCTTTTAGCCCTCTAAACTGGGTCGTTTTTGTAGTAAATTCAATTTCGCTTTGTTTGTCAAATTTGTCTGAGGGTGCATAAAAATCGCAGAAAAGCTCCATTTTCTATTGAAACGGTGTCAAATGATAGCTCTAGTCACACTGGAACAGACCATGTGTGCTACATTACTGAGAATGTCCTATTTAACTAGCTTTTAGCCCTCTAAACTGGGTCGTTTTTGTAGTAAATTCAATTTCGCTTTGTTTGTCAAATTTGTCTGGGGGTGCATAAAAATCGCAGAAAAGCTCCATTTTCTATTGAAACGGTGTCAAATGATAGCTCTAGTCACACTGGAACAGACCATGTGTGCTACATTACTGAGAATGTCCTATTTAACTAGCTTTTAGCCCTCTAAACTGGGTCGTTTTTGTAGTAAATTCAATTTCGCTTTGTTTGTCAAATTTGTCTGAGGGTGCATAAAAATCGCAGAAAAGCTCCATTTTCTATTGAAACGGTGTCAAATGATAGCTCTAGTCACACTGGAACAGACCATGTGTGCTACATTACTGAGAATGTCCTATTTAACTAGCTTTTAGCCCTCTAAACTGGGTCGTTTTTGTAGTAAATTCAATTTCGCTTTGTTTGTCAAATTTGTCTGAGGGTGCATAAAAATCGCAGAAAAGCTCCATTTTCTATTGAAACGGTGTCAAATGATAGCTCTAGTCACACTGGAACAGACCATGTGTGCTACATTACTGAGAATGTCCTATTTAACTAGCTTTTAGCCCTCTAAACTGGGTCGTTTTTGTAGTAAATTCAATTTCGCTTTGTTTGTCAAATTTGTCTGGGGGTGCATAAAAATCGCAGAAAAGCTCCATTTTCTATTGAAACGGTGTCAAAAGATAGCTCTAGTCACACTGGAACAGACCATGTGTGCTACATTACTGAGAATGTCCTATTTAACTAGCTTTTAGCCCTCTAAACTGGGTCGTTTTTGTAGTAAATTCAATTTAGCTTTGTTTGTCAAATTTGTCTGAGGGTGCATAAAAATCGCAGAAAAGCTCCATTTTCTATTGAAACGGTGTCAAATGATAGCTCTAGTCACACTGGAACAGACCATGTGTGCTACATTACTGAGAATGTCCTATTTAACTAGCTTTTAGCCCTCTAAACTGGGTCGTTTTTGTAGTAAATTCAATTTAGCTTTGTTTGTCAAATTTGTCTGAGGGTGCATAAAAATCGCAGAAAAGCTCCATTTTCTATTGAAACGGTGTCAAATGATAGCTCTAGTCACACTGGAACAGACCATGTGTGCTACATTACTGAGAATGTCCTATTTAACTAGCTTTTAGCCCTCTAAACTGGGTCGTTTTTGTAGTAAATTCAATTTCGCTTTGTTTGTCAAATTTGTCTGAGGGTGCATAAAAATCGCAGAAAAGCTCCATTTTCTATTGAAACGGTGTCAAATGATAGCTCTAGTCACACTGGAACAGACCATGTGTGCTACATTACTGAGAATGTCCTATTTAACTAGCTTTTAGCCCTCTAAACTGGGTCGTTTTTGTAGTAAATTCAATTTCGCTTTGTTTGTCAAATTTGTCTGAGGGTGCATAAAAATCGCAGAAAAGCTCCATTTTCTATTGAAACGGTGTCAAATGATAGCTCTAGTCACACTGGAACAGACCATGTGTGCTACATTACTGAGAATGTCCTATTTAACTAGCTTTTAGCCCTCTAAACTGGGTCGTTTTTGTAGTAAATTCAATTTCGCTTTGTTTGTCAAATTTGTCTGGGGTGCATAAAAATCGCAGAAAAGCTCCATTTTCTATTGAAACGGTGTCAAATGATAGCTCTAGTCACACTGGAACAGACCATGTGTGCTACATTACTGAGAATGTCCTATTTAACTAGCTTTTAGCCCTCTAAACTGGGTCGTTTTTGTAGTAAATTCAATTTAGCTTTGTTTGTCAAATTTGTCTGAGGGTGCATAAAAATCGCAGAAAAGCTCCATTTTCTATTGAAACGGTGTCAAATGATAGCTCTAGTCACACTGGAACAGACCATGTGTGCTACATTACTGAGAATGTCCTATTTAACTAGCTTTTAGCCCTCTAAACTGGGTCGTTTTTGTAGTAAATTCAATTTCGCTTTGTTTGTCAAATTTGTCTGGGGGTGCATAAAAATCGCAGAAAAGCTCCATTTTCTATTGAAACGGTGTCAAATGATAGCTCTAGTCACACTGGAACAGACCATGTGTGCTACATTACTGAGAATGTCCTATTTAACTAGCTTTTAGCCCTCTAAACTGGGTCGTTTTTGTAGTAAATTCAATTTAGCTTTGTTTGTCAAATTTGTCTGAGGGTGCATAAAAATCGCAGAAAAGCTCCATTTTCTATTGAAACGGTGTCAAATGATAGCTCTAGTCACACTGGAACAGACCATGTGTGCTACATTACTGAGAATGTCCTATTTAACTAGCTTTTAGCCCTCTAAACTGGGTCGTTTTTGTAGTAAATTCAATTTCGCTTTGTTTGTCAAATTTGTCTGAGGGTGCATAAAAATCGCAGAAAAGCTCCATTTTCTATTGAAACGGTGTCAAATGATAGCTCTAGTCACACTGGAACAGACCATGTGTGCTACATTACTGAGAATGTCCTATTTAACTAGCTTTTAGCCCTCTAAACTGGGTCGTTTTTGTAGTAAATTCAATTTCGCTTTGTTTGTCAAATTTGTCTGAGGGTGCATAAAAATCGCAGAAAAGCTCCATTTTCTATTGAAACGGTGTCAAATGATAGCTCTAGTCACACTGGAACAGACCATGTGTGCTACATTACTGAGAATGTCCTATTTAACTAGCTTTTAGCCCTCTAAACTGGGTCGTTTTTGTAGTAAATTCAATTTAGCTTTGTTTGTCAAATTTGTCTGAGGGTGCATAAAAATCGCAGAAAAGCTCCATTTTCTATTGAAACGGTGTCAAATGATAGCTCTAGTCACACTGGAACAGACCATGTGTGCTACATTACTGAGAATGTCCTATTTAACTAGCTTTTAGCCCTCTAAACTGGGTCGTTTTTGTAGTAAATTCAATTTAGCTTTGTTTGTCAAATTTGTCTGGGGGTGCATAAAAATCGCAGAAAAGCTCCATTTTCTATTGAAACGGTGTCAAATGATAGCTCTAGTCACACTGGAACAGACCATGTGTGCTACATTACTGAGAATGTCCTATTTAACTAGCTTTTAGCCCTCTAAACTGGGTCGTTTTTGTAGTAAATTCAATTTCGCTTTGTTTGTCAAATTTGTCTGAGGGTGCATAAAAATCGCAGAAAAGCTCCATTTTCTATTGAAACGGTGTCAAATGATAGCTCTAGTCACACTGGAACAGACCATGTGTGCTACATTACTGAGAATGTCCTATTTAACTAGCTTTTAGCCCTCTAAACTGGGTCGTTTTTGTAGTAAATTCAATTTAGCTTTGTTTGTCAAATTTGTCTGAGGGTGCATAAAAATCGCAGAAAAGCTCCATTTTCTATTGAAACGGTGTCAAATGATAGCTCTAGTCACACTGGAACAGACCATGTGTGCTACATTACTGAGAATGTCCTATTTAACTAGCTTTTAGCCCTCTAAACTGGGTCGTTTTTGTAGTAAATTCAATTTCGCTTTGTTTGTCAAATTTGTCTGGGGGTGCATAAAAATCGCAGAAAAGCTCCATTTTCTATTGAAACGGTGTCAAATGATAGCTCTAGTCACACTGGAACAGACCATGTGTGCTACATTACTGAGAATGTCCTATTTAACTAGCTTTTAGCCCTCTAAACTGGGTCGTTTTTGTAGTAAATTCAATTTAGCTTTGTTTGTCAAATTTGTCTGAGGGTGCATAAAAATCGCAGAAAAGCTCCATTTTCTATTGAAACGGTGTCAAATGATAGCTCTAGTCACACTGGAACAGACCATGTGTGCTACATTACTGAGAATGTCCTATTTAACTAGCTTTTAGCCCTCTAAACTGGGTCGTTTTTGTAGTAAATTCAATTTCGCTTTGTTTGTCAAATTTGTCTGAGGGTGCATAAAAATCGCAGAAAAGCTCCATTTTCTATTGAAACGGTGTCAAATGATAGCTCTAGTCACACTGGAACAGACCATGTGTGCTACATTACTGAGAATGTCCTATTTAACTAGCTTTTAGCCCTCTAAACTGGGTCGTTTTTGTAGTAAATTCAATTTCGCTTTGTTTGTCAAATTTGTCTGGGGGTGCATAAAAATCGCAGAAAAGCTCCATTTTCTATTGAAACGGTGTCAAATGATAGCTCTAGTCACACTGGAACAGACCATGTGTGCTACATTACTGAGAATGTCCTATTTAACTAGCTTTTAGCCCTCTAAACTGGGTCGTTTTTGTAGTAAATTCAATTTAGCTTTGTTTGTCAAATTTGTCTGAGGGTGCATAAAAATCGCAGAAAAGCTCCATTTTCTATTGAAACGGTGTCAAATGATAGCTCTAGTCACACTGGAACAGACCATGTGTGCTACATTACTGAGAATGTCCTATTTAACTAGCTTTTAGCCCTCTAAACTGGGTCGTTTTTGTAGTAAATTCAATTTCGCTTTGTTTGTCAAATTTGTCTGGGGGTGCATAAAAATCGCAGAAAAGCTCCATTTTCTATTGAAACGGTGTCAAATGATAGCTCTAGTCACACTGGAACAGACCATGTGTGCTACATTACTGAGAATGTCCTATTTAACTAGCTTTTAGCCCTCTAAACTGGGTCGTTTTTGTAGTAAATTCAATTTCGCTTTGTTTGTCAAATTTGTCTGAGGGTGCATAAAAATCGCAGAAAAGCTCCATTTTCTATTGAAACGGTGTCAAATGATAGCTCTAGTCACACTGGAACAGACCATGTGTGCTACATTACTGAGAATGTCCTATTTAACTAGCTTTTAGCCCTCTAAACTGGGTCGTTTTTGTAGTAAATTCAATTTAGCTTTGTTTGTCAAATTTGTCTGAGGGTGCATAAAAATCGCAGAAAAGCTCCATTTTCTATTGAAACGGTGTCAAATGATAGCTCTAGTCACACTGGAACAGACCATGTGTGCTACATTACTGAGAATGTCCTATTTAACTAGCTTTTAGCCCTCTAAACTGGGTCGTTTTTGTAGTAAATTCAATTTCGCTTTGTTTGTCAAATTTGTCTGGGGGTGCATAAAAATCGCAGAAAAGCTCCATTTTCTATTGAAACGGTGTCAAATGATAGCTCTAGTCACACTGGAACAGACCATGTGTGCTACATTACTGAGAATGTCCTATTTAACTAGCTTTTAGCCCTCTAAACTGGGTCGTTTTTGTAGTAAATTCAATTTCGCTTTGTTTGTCAAATTTGTCTGAGGGTGCATAAAAATCGCAGAAAAGCTCCATTTTCTATTGAAACGGTGTCAAATGATAGCTCTAGTCACACTGGAACAGACCATGTGTGCTACATTACTGAGAATGTCCTATTTAACTAGCTTTTAGCCCTCTAAACTGGGTCGTTTTTGTAGTAAATTCAATTTCGCTTTGTTTGTCAAATTTGTCTGGGGGTGCATAAAAATCGCAGAAAAGCTCCATTTTCTATTGAAACGGTGTCAAATGATAGCTCTAGTCACACTGGAACAGACCATGTGTGCTACATTACTGAGAATGTCCTATTTAACTAGCTTTTAGCCCTCTAAACTGGGTCGTTTTTGTAGTAAATTCAATTTCGCTTTGTTTGTCAAATTTGTCTGAGGGTGCATAAAAATCGCAGAAAAGCTCCATTTTCTATTGAAACGGTGTCAAATGATAGCTCTAGTCACACTGGAACAGACCATGTGTGCTACATTACTGAGAATGTCCTATTTAACTAGCTTTTAGCCCTCTAAACTGGGTCGTTTTTGTAGTAAATTCAATTTCGCTTTGTTTGTCAAATTTGTCTGGGGGTGCATAAAAATCGCAGAAAAGCTCCATTTTCTATTGAAACGGTGTCAAATGATAGCTCTAGTCACACTGGAACAGACCATGTGTGCTACATTACTGAGAATGTCCTATTTAACTAGCTTTTAGCCCTCTAAACTGGGTCGTTTTTGTAGTAAATTCAATTTCGCTTTGTTTGTCAAATTTGTCTGAGGGTGCATAAAAATCGCAGAAAAGCTCCATTTTCTATTGAAACGGTGTCAAATGATAGCTCTAGTCACACTGGAACAGACCATGTGTGCTACATTACTGAGAATGTCCTATTTAACTAGCTTTTAGCCCTCTAAACTGGGTCGTTTTTGTAGTAAATTCAATTTCGCTTTGTTTGTCAAATTTGTCTGGGGGTGCATAAAAATCGCAGAAAAGCTCCATTTTCTATTGAAACGGTGTCAAATGATAGCTCTAGTCACACTGGAACAGACCATGTGTGCTACATTACTGAGAATGTCCTATTTAACTAGCTTTTAGCCCTCTAAACTGGGTCGTTTTTGTAGTAAATTCAATTTCGCTTTGTTTGTCAAATTTGTCTGAGGGTGCATAAAAATCGCAGAAAAGCTCCATTTTCTATTGAAACGGTGTCAAATGATAGCTCTAGTCACACTGGAACAGACCATGTGTGCTACATTACTGAGAATGTCCTATTTAACTAGCTTTTAGCCCTCTAAACTGGGTCGTTTTTGTAGTAAATTCAATTTCGCTTTGTTTGTCAAATTTGTCTGAGGGTGCATAAAAATCGCAGAAAAGCTCCATTTTCTATTGAAACGGTGTCAAATGATAGCTCTAGTCACACTGGAACAGACCATGTGTGCTACATTACTGAGAATGTCCTATTTAACTAGCTTTTAGCCCTCTAAACTGGGTCGTTTTTGTAGTAAATTCAATTTCGCTTTGTTTGTCAAATTTGTCTGGGGGTGCATAAAAATCGCAGAAAAGCTCCATTTTCTATTGAAACGGTGTCAAATGATAGCTCTAGTCACACTGGAACAGACCATGTGTGCTACATTACTGAGAATGTCCTATTTAACTAGCTTTTAGCCCTCTAAACTGGGTCGTTTTTGTAGTAAATTCAATTTCGCTTTGTTTGTCAAATTTGTCTGAGGGTGCATAAAAATCGCAGAAAAGCTCCATTTTCTATTGAAACGGTGTCAAATGATAGCTCTAGTCACACTGGAACAGACCATGTGTGCTACATTACTGAGAATGTCCTATTTAACTAGCTTTTAGCCCTCTAAACTGGGTCGTTTTTGTAGTAAATTCAATTTCGCTTTGTTTGTCAAATTTGTCTGAGGGTGCATAAAAATCGCAGAAAAGCTCCATTTTCTATTGAAACGGTGTCAAATGATAGCTCTAGTCACACTGGAACAGACCATGTGTGCTACATTACTGAGAATGTCCTATTTAACTAGCTTTTAGCCCTCTAAACTGGGTCGTTTTTGTAGTAAATTCAATTTCGCTTTGTTTGTCAAATTTGTCTGGGGGTGCATAAAAATCGCAGAAAAGCTCCATTTTCTATTGAAACGGTGTCAAATGATAGCTCTAGTCACACTGGAACAGACCATGTGTGCTACATTACTGAGAATGTCCTATTTAACTAGCTTTTAGCCCTCTAAACTGGGTCGTTTTTGTAGTAAATTCAATTTCGCTTTGTTTGTCAAATTTGTCTGAGGGTGCATAAAAATCGCAGAAAAGCTCCATTTTCTATTGAAACGGTGTCAAATGATAGCTCTAGTCACACTGGAACAGACCATGTGTGCTACATTACTGAGAATGTCCTATTTAACTAGCTTTTAGCCCTCTAAACTGGGTCGTTTTTGTAGTAAATTCAATTTCGCTTTGTTTGTCAAATTTGTCTGAGGGTGCATAAAAATCGCAGAAAAGCTCCATTTTCTATTGAAACGGTGTCAAATGATAGCTCTAGTCACACTGGAACAGACCATGTGTGCTACATTACTGAGAATGTCCTATTTAACTAGCTTTTAGCCCTCTAAACTGGGTCGTTTTTGTAGTAAATTCAATTTCGCTTTGTTTGTCAAATTTGTCTGAGGGTGCATAAAAATCGCAGAAAAGCTCCATTTTCTATTGAAACGGTGTCAAATGATAGCTCTAGTCACACTGGAACAGACCATGTGTGCTACATTACTGAGAATGTCCTATTTAACTAGCTTTTAGCCCTCTAAACTGGGTCGTTTTTGTAGTAAATTCAATTTCGCTTTGTTTGTCAAATTTGTCTGGGGGTGCATAAAAATCGCAGAAAAGCTCCATTTTCTATTGAAACGGTGTCAAATGATAGCTCTAGTCACACTGGAACAGACCATGTGTGCTACATTACTGAGAATGTCCTATTTAACTAGCTTTTAGCCCTCTAAACTGGGTCGTTTTTGTAGTAAATTCAATTTCGCTTTGTTTGTCAAATTTGTCTGGGGGTGCATAAAAATCGCAGAAAAGCTCCATTTTCTATTGAAACGGTGTCAAATGATAGCTCTAGTCACACTGGAACAGACCATGTGTGCTACATTACTGAGAATGTCCTATTTAACTAGCTTTTAGCCCTCTAAACTGGGTCGTTTTTGTAGTAAATTCAATTTCGCTTTGTTTGTCAAATTTGTCTGAGGGTGCATAAAAATCGCAGAAAAGCTCCATTTTCTATTGAAACGGTGTCAAATGATAGCTCTAGTCACACTGGAACAGACCATGTGTGCTACATTACTGAGAATGTCCTATTTAACTAGCTTTTAGCCCTCTAAACTGGGTCGTTTTTGTAGTAAATTCAATTTCGCTTTGTTTGTCAAATTTGTCTGAGGGTGCATAAAAATCGCAGAAAAGCTCCATTTTCTATTGAAACGGTGTCAAATGATAGCTCTAGTCACACTGGAACAGACCATGTGTGCTACATTACTGAGAATGTCCTATTTAACTAGCTTTTAGCCCTCTAAACTGGGTCGTTTTTGTAGTAAATTCAATTTCGCTTTGTTTGTCAAATTTGTCTGAGGGTGCATAAAAATCGCAGAAAAGCTCCATTTTCTATTGAAACGGTGTCAAATGATAGCTCTAGTCACACTGGAACAGACCATGTGTGCTACATTACTGAGAATGTCCTATTTAACTAGCTTTTAGCCCTCTAAACTGGGTCGTTTTTGTAGTAAATTCAATTTCGCTTTGTTTGTCAAATTTGTCTGGGGGTGCATAAAAATCGCAGAAAAGCTCCATTTTCTATTGAAACGGTGTCAAATGATAGCTCTAGTCACACTGGAACAGACCATGTGTGCTACATTACTGAGAATGTCCTATTTAACTAGCTTTTAGCCCTCTAAACTGGGTCGTTTTTGTAGTAAATTCAATTTCGCTTTGTTTGTCAAATTTGTCTGGGGGTGCATAAAAATCGCAGAAAAGCTCCATTTTCTATTGAAACGGTGTCAAATGATAGCTCTAGTCACACTGGAACAGACCATGTGTGCTACATTACTGAGAATGTCCTATTTAACTAGCTTTTAGCCCTCTAAACTGGGTCGTTTTTGTAGTAAATTCAATTTCGCTTTGTTTGTCAAATTTGTCTGAGGGTGCATAAAAATCGCAGAAAAGCTCCATTTTCTATTGAAACGGTGTCAAATGATAGCTCTAGTCACACTGGAACAGACCATGTGTGCTACATTACTGAGAATGTCCTATTTAACTAGCTTTTAGCCCTCTAAACTGGGTCGTTTTTGTAGTAAATTCAATTTAGCTTTGTTTGTCAAATTTGTCTGGGGGTGCATAAAAATCGCAGAAAAGCTCCATTTTCTATTGAAACGGTGTCAAATGATAGCTCTAGTCACACTGGAACAGACCATGTGTGCTACATTACTGAGAATGTCCTATTTAACTAGCTTTTAGCCCTCTAAACTGGGTCGTTTTTGTAGTAAATTCAATTTCGCTTTGTTTGTCAAATTTGTCTGAGGGTGCATAAAAATCGCAGAAAAGCTCCATTTTCTATTGAAACGGTGTCAAATGATAGCTCTAGTCACACTGGAACAGACCATGTGTGCTACATTACTGAGAATGTCCTATTTAACTAGCTTTTAGCCCTCTAAACTGGGTCGTTTTTGTAGTAAATTCAATTTCGCTTTGTTTGTCAAATTTGTCTGAGGGTGCATAAAAATCGCAGAAAAGCTCCATTTTCTATTGAAACGGTGTCAAATGATAGCTCTAGTCACACTGGAACAGACCATGTGTGCTACATTACTGAGAATGTCCTATTTAACTAGCTTTTAGCCCTCTAAACTGGGTCGTTTTTGTAGTAAATTCAATTTAGCTTTGTTTGTCAAATTTGTCTGAGGGTGCATAAAAATCGCAGAAAAGCTCCATTTTCTATTGAAACGGTGTCAAATGATAGCTCTAGTCACACTGGAACAGACCATGTGTGCTACATTACTGAGAATGTCCTATTTAACTAGCTTTTAGCCCTCTAAACTGGGTCGTTTTTGTAGTAAATTCAATTTCGCTTTGTTTGTCAAATTTGTCTGGGGGTGCATAAAAATCGCAGAAAAGCTCCATTTTCTATTGAAACGGTGTCAAATGATAGCTCTAGTCACACTGGAACAGACCATGTGTGCTACATTACTGAGAATGTCCTATTTAACTAGCTTTTAGCCCTCTAAACTGGGTCGTTTTTGTAGTAAATTCAATTTCGCTTTGTTTGTCAAATTTGTCTGGGGGTGCATAAAAATCGCAGAAAAGCTCCATTTTCTATTGAAACGGTGTCAAATGATAGCTCTAGTCACACTGGAACAGACCATGTGTGCTACATTACTGAGAATGTCCTATTTAACTAGCTTTTAGCCCTCTAAACTGGGTCGTTTTTGTAGTAAATTCAATTTCGCTTTGTTTGTCAAATTTGTCTGAGGGTGCATAAAAATCGCAGAAAAGCTCCATTTTCTATTGAAACGGTGTCAAATGATAGCTCTAGTCACACTGGAACAGACCATGTGTGCTACATTACTGAGAATGTCCTATTTAACTAGCTTTTAGCCCTCTAAACTGGGTCGTTTTTGTAGTAAATTCAATTTAGCTTTGTTTGTCAAATTTGTCTGAGGGTGCATAAAAATCGCAGAAAAGCTCCATTTTCTATTGAAACGGTGTCAAATGATAGCTCTAGTCACACTGGAACAGACCATGTGTGCTACATTACTGAGAATGTCCTATTTAACTAGCTTTTAGCCCTCTAAACTGGGTCGTTTTTGTAGTAAATTCAATTTCGCTTTGTTTGTCAAATTTGTCTGGGGGTGCATAAAAATCGCAGAAAAGCTCCATTTTCTATTGAAACGGTGTCAAATGATAGCTCTAGTCACACTGGAACAGACCATGTGTGCTACATTACTGAGAATGTCCTATTTAACTAGCTTTTAGCCCTCTAAACTGGGTCGTTTTTGTAGTAAATTCAATTTAGCTTTGTTTGTCAAATTTGTCTGAGGGTGCATAAAAATCGCAGAAAAGCTCCATTTTCTATTGAAACGGTGTCAAATGATAGCTCTAGTCACACTGGAACAGACCATGTGTGCTACATTACTGAGAATGTCCTATTTAACTAGCTTTTAGCCCTCTAAACTGGGTCGTTTTTGTAGTAAATTCAATTTCGCTTTGTTTGTCAAATTTGTCTGAGGGTGCATAAAAATCGCAGAAAAGCTCCATTTTCTATTGAAACGGTGTCAAATGATAGCTCTAGTCACACTGGAACAGACCATGTGTGCTACATTACTGAGAATGTCCTATTTAACTAGCTTTTAGCCCTCTAAACTGGGTCGTTTTTGTAGTAAATTCAATTTCGCTTTGTTTGTCAAATTTGTCTGAGGGTGCATAAAAATCGCAGAAAAGCTCCATTTTCTATTGAAACGGTGTCAAATGATAGCTCTAGTCACACTGGAACAGACCATGTGTGCTACATTACTGAGAATGTCCTATTTAACTAGCTTTTAGCCCTCTAAACTGGGTCGTTTTTGTAGTAAATTCAATTTAGCTTTGTTTGTCAAATTTGTCTGAGGGTGCATAAAAATCGCAGAAAAGCTCCATTTTCTATTGAAACGGTGTCAAATGATAGCTCTAGTCACACTGGAACAGACCATGTGTGCTACATTACTGAGAATGTCCTATTTAACTAGCTTTTAGCCCTCTAAACTGGGTCGTTTTTGTAGTAAATTCAATTTCGCTTTGTTTGTCAAATTTGTCTGGGGGTGCATAAAAATCGCAGAAAAGCTCCATTTTCTATTGAAACGGTGTCAAATGATAGCTCTAGTCACACTGGAACAGACCATGTGTGCTACATTACTGAGAATGTCCTATTTAACTAGCTTTTAGCCCTCTAAACTGGGTCGTTTTTGTAGTAAATTCAATTTCGCTTTGTTTGTCAAATTTGTCTGAGGGTGCATAAAAATCGCAGAAAAGCTCCATTTTCTATTGAAACGGTGTCAAATGATAGCTCTAGTCACACTGGAACAGACCATGTGTGCTACATTACTGAGAATGTCCTATTTAACTAGCTTTTAGCCCTCTAAACTGGGTCGTTTTTGTAGTAAATTCAATTTAGCTTTGTTTGTCAAATTTGTCTGAGGGTGCATAAAAATCGCAGAAAAGCTCCATTTTCTATTGAAACGGTGTCAAATGATAGCTCTAGTCACACTGGAACAGACCATGTGTGCTACATTACTGAGAATGTCCTATTTAACTAGCTTTTAGCCCTCTAAACTGGGTCGTTTTTGTAGTAAATTCAATTTCGCTTTGTTTGTCAAATTTGTCTGAGGGTGCATAAAAATCGCAGAAAAGCTCCATTTTCTATTGAAACGGTGTCAAATGATAGCTCTAGTCACACTGGAACAGACCATGTGTGCTACATTACTGAGAATGTCCTATTTAACTAGCTTTTAGCCCTCTAAACTGGGTCGTTTTTGTAGTAAATTCAATTTCGCTTTGTTTGTCAAATTTGTCTGAGGGTGCATAAAAATCGCAGAAAAGCTCCATTTTCTATTGAAACGGTGTCAAATGATAGCTCTAGTCACACTGGAACAGACCATGTGTGCTACATTACTGAGAATGTCCTATTTAACTAGCTTTTAGCCCTCTAAACTGGGTCGTTTTTGTAGTAAATTCAATTTCGCTTTGTTTGTCAAATTTGTCTGAGGGTGCATAAAAATCGCAGAAAAGCTCCATTTTCTATTGAAACGGTGTCAAATGATAGCTCTAGTCACACTGGAACAGACCATGTGTGCTACATTACTGAGAATGTCCTATTTAACTAGCTTTTAGCCCTCTAAACTGGGTCGTTTTTGTAGTAAATTCAATTTCGCTTTGTTTGTCAAATTTGTCTGAGGGTGCATAAAAATCGCAGAAAAGCTCCATTTTCTATTGAAACGGTGTCAAATGATAGCTCTAGTCACACTGGAACAGACCATGTGTGCTACATTACTGAGAATGTCCTATTTAACTAGCTTTTAGCCCTCTAAACTGGGTCGTTTTTGTAGTAAATTCAATTTCGCTTTGTTTGTCAAATTTGTCTGAGGGTGCATAAAAATCGCAGAAAAGCTCCATTTTCTATTGAAACGGTGTCAAATGATAGCTCTAGTCACACTGGAACAGACCATGTGTGCTACATTACTGAGAATGTCCTATTTAACTAGCTTTTAGCCCTCTAAACTGGGTCGTTTTTGTAGTAAATTCAATTTCGCTTTGTTTGTCAAATTTGTCTGAGGGTGCATAAAAATCGCAGAAAAGCTCCATTTTCTATTGAAACGGTGTCAAATGATAGCTCTAGTCACACTGGAACAGACCATGTGTGCTACATTACTGAGAATGTCCTATTTAACTAGCTTTTAGCCCTCTAAACTGGGTCGTTTTTGTAGTAAATTCAATTTCGCTTTGTTTGTCAAATTTGTCTGGGGGTGCATAAAAATCGCAGAAAAGCTCCATTTTCTATTGAAACGGTGTCAAATGATAGCTCTAGTCACACTGGAACAGACCATGTGTGCTACATTACTGAGAATGTCCTATTTAACTAGCTTTTAGCCCTCTAAACTGGGTCGTTTTTGTAGTAAATTCAATTTCGCTTTGTTTGTCAAATTTGTCTGGGGTGCATAAAAATCGCAGAAAAGCTCCATTTTCTATTGAAACGGTGTCAAATGATAGCTCTAGTCACACTGGAACAGACCATGTGTGCTACATTACTGAGAATGTCCTATTTAACTAGCTTTTAGCCCTCTAAACTGGGTCGTTTTTGTAGTAAATTCAATTTCGCTTTGTTTGTCAAATTTGTCTGAGGGTGCATAAAAATCGCAGAAAAGCTCCATTTTCTATTGAAACGGTGTCAAATGATAGCTCTAGTCACACTGGAACAGACCATGTGTGCTACATTACTGAGAATGTCCTATTTAACTAGCTTTTAGCCCTCTAAACTGGGTCGTTTTTGTAGTAAATTCAATTTCGCTTTGTTTGTCAAATTTGTCTGAGGGTGCATAAAAATCGCAGAAAAGCTCCATTTTCTATTGAAACGGTGTCAAATGATAGCTCTAGTCACACTGGAACAGACCATGTGTGCTACATTACTGAGAATGTCCTATTTAACTAGCTTTTAGCCCTCTAAACTGGGTCGTTTTTGTAGTAAATTCAATTTCGCTTTGTTTGTCAAATTTGTCTGGGGTGCATAAAAATCGCAGAAAAGCTCCATTTTCTATTGAAACGGTGTCAAATGATAGCTCTAGTCACACTGGAACAGACCATGTGTGCTACATTACTGAGAATGTCCTATTTAACTAGCTTTTAGCCCTCTAAACTGGGTCGTTTTTGTAGTAAATTCAATTTCGCTTTGTTTGTCAAATTTGTCTGAGGGTGCATAAAAATCGCAGAAAAGCTCCATTTTCTATTGAAACGGTGTCAAATGATAGCTCTAGTCACACTGGAACAGACCATGTGTGCTACATTACTGAGAATGTCCTATTTAACTAGCTTTTAGCCCTCTAAACTGGGTCGTTTTTGTAGTAAATTCAATTTAGCTTTGTTTGTCAAATTTGTCTGAGGGTGCATAAAAATCGCAGAAAAGCTCCATTTTCTATTGAAACGGTGTCAAATGATAGCTCTAGTCACACTGGAACAGACCATGTGTGCTACATTACTGAGAATGTCCTATTTAACTAGCTTTTAGCCCTCTAAACTGGGTCGTTTTTGTAGTAAATTCAATTTCGCTTTGTTTGTCAAATTTGTCTGGGGGTGCATAAAAATCGCAGAAAAGCTCCATTTTCTATTGAAACGGTGTCAAATGATAGCTCTAGTCACACTGGAACAGACCATGTGTGCTACATTACTGAGAATGTCCTATTTAACTAGCTTTTAGCCCTCTAAACTGGGTCGTTTTTGTAGTAAATTCAATTTCGCTTTGTTTGTCAAATTTGTCTGAGGGTGCATAAAAATCGCAGAAAAGCTCCATTTTCTATTGAAACGGTGTCAAATGATAGCTCTAGTCACACTGGAACAGACCATGTGTGCTACATTACTGAGAATGTCCTATTTAACTAGCTTTTAGCCCTCTAAACTGGGTCGTTTTTGTAGTAAATTCAATTTCGCTTTGTTTGTCAAATTTGTCTGAGGGTGCATAAAAATCGCAGAAAAGCTCCATTTTCTATTGAAACGGTGTCAAATGATAGCTCTAGTCACACTGGAACAGACCATGTGTGCTACATTACTGAGAATGTCCTATTTAACTAGCTTTTAGCCCTCTAAACTGGGTCGTTTTTGTAGTAAATTCAATTTCGCTTTGTTTGTCAAATTTGTCTGGGGGTGCATAAAAATCGCAGAAAAGCTCCATTTTCTATTGAAACGGTGTCAAATGATAGCTCTAGTCACACTGGAACAGACCATGTGTGCTACATTACTGAGAATGTCCTATTTAACTAGCTTTTAGCCCTCTAAACTGGGTCGTTTTTGTAGTAAATTCAATTTCGCTTTGTTTGTCAAATTTGTCTGAGGGTGCATAAAAATCGCAGAAAAGCTCCATTTTCTATTGAAACGGTGTCAAATGATAGCTCTAGTCACACTGGAACAGACCATGTGTGCTACATTACTGAGAATGTCCTATTTAACTAGCTTTTAGCCCTCTAAACTGGGTCGTTTTTGTAGTAAATTCAATTTCGCTTTGTTTGTCAAATTTGTCTGAGGGTGCATAAAAATCGCAGAAAAGCTCCATTTTCTATTGAAACGGTGTCAAATGATAGCTCTAGTCACACTGGAACAGACCATGTGTGCTACATTACTGAGAATGTCCTATTTAACTAGCTTTTAGCCCTCTAAACTGGGTCGTTTTTGTAGTAAATTCAATTTCGCTTTGTTTGTCAAATTTGTCTGAGGGTGCATAAAAATCGCAGAAAAGCTCCATTTTCTATTGAAACGGTGTCAAATGATAGCTCTAGTCACACTGGAACAGACCATGTGTGCTACATTACTGAGAATGTCCTATTTAACTAGCTTTTAGCCCTCTAAACTGGGTCGTTTTTGTAGTAAATTCAATTTCGCTTTGTTTGTCAAATTTGTCTGGGGGTGCATAAAAATCGCAGAAAAGCTCCATTTTCTATTGAAACGGTGTCAAATGATAGCTCTAGTCACACTGGAACAGACCATGTGTGCTACATTACTGAGAATGTCCTATTTAACTAGCTTTTAGCCCTCTAAACTGGGTCGTTTTTGTAGTAAATTCAATTTCGCTTTGTTTGTCAAATTTGTCTGAGGGTGCATAAAAATCGCAGAAAAGCTCCATTTTCTATTGAAACGGTGTCAAATGATAGCTCTAGTCACACTGGAACAGACCATGTGTGCTACATTACTGAGAATGTCCTATTTAACTAGCTTTTAGCCCTCTAAACTGGGTCGTTTTTGTAGTAAATTCAATTTCGCTTTGTTTGTCAAATTTGTCTGAGGGTGCATAAAAATCGCAGAAAAGCTCCATTTTCTATTGAAACGGTGTCAAATGATAGCTCTAGTCACACTGGAACAGACCATGTGTGCTACATTACTGAGAATGTCCTATTTAACTAGCTTTTAGCCCTCTAAACTGGGTCGTTTTTGTAGTAAATTCAATTTCGCTTTGTTTGTCAAATTTGTCTGGGGGTGCATAAAAATCGCAGAAAAGCTCCATTTTCTATTGAAACGGTGTCAAATGATAGCTCTAGTCACACTGGAACAGACCATGTGTGCTACATTACTGAGAATGTCCTATTTAACTAGCTTTTAGCCCTCTAAACTGGGTCGTTTTTGTAGTAAATTCAATTTCGCTTTGTTTGTCAAATTTGTCTGAGGGTGCATAAAAATCGCAGAAAAGCTCCATTTTCTATTGAAACGGTGTCAAATGATAGCTCTAGTCACACTGGAACAGACCATGTGTGCTACATTACTGAGAATGTCCTATTTAACTAGCTTTTAGCCCTCTAAACTGGGTCGTTTTTGTAGTAAATTCAATTTCGCTTTGTTTGTCAAATTTGTCTGGGGGTGCATAAAAATCGCAGAAAAGCTCCATTTTCTATTGAAACGGTGTCAAATGATAGCTCTAGTCACACTGGAACAGACCATGTGTGCTACATTACTGAGAATGTCCTATTTAACTAGCTTTTAGCCCTCTAAACTGGGTCGTTTTTGTAGTAAATTCAATTTAGCTTTGTTTGTCAAATTTGTCTGAGGGTGCATAAAAATCGCAGAAAAGCTCCATTTTCTATTGAAACGGTGTCAAATGATAGCTCTAGTCACACTGGAACAGACCATGTGTGCTACATTACTGAGAATGTCCTATTTAACTAGCTTTTAGCCCTCTAAACTGGGTCGTTTTTGTAGTAAATTCAATTTCGCTTTGTTTGTCAAATTTGTCTGAGGGTGCATAAAAATCGCAGAAAAGCTCCATTTTCTATTGAAACGGTGTCAAATGATAGCTCTAGTCACACTGGAACAGACCATGTGTGCTACATTACTGAGAATGTCCTATTTAACTAGCTTTTAGCCCTCTAAACTGGGTCGTTTTTGTAGTAAATTCAATTTCGCTTTGTTTGTCAAATTTGTCTGAGGGTGCATAAAAATCGCAGAAAAGCTCCATTTTCTATTGAAACGGTGTCAAATGATAGCTCTAGTCACACTGGAACAGACCATGTGTGCTACATTACTGAGAATGTCCTATTTAACTAGCTTTTAGCCCTCTAAACTGGGTCGTTTTTGTAGTAAATTCAATTTCGCTTTGTTTGTCAAATTTGTCTGGGGGTGCATAAAAATCGCAGAAAAGCTCCATTTTCTATTGAAACGGTGTCAAATGATAGCTCTAGTCACACTGGAACAGACCATGTGTGCTACATTACTGAGAATGTCCTATTTAACTAGCTTTTAGCCCTCTAAACTGGGTCGTTTTTGTAGTAAATTCAATTTCGCTTTGTTTGTCAAATTTGTCTGGGGGTGCATAAAAATCGCAGAAAAGCTCCATTTTCTATTGAAACGGTGTCAAATGATAGCTCTAGTCACACTGGAACAGACCATGTGTGCTACATTACTGAGAATGTCCTATTTAACTAGCTTTTAGCCCTCTAAACTGGGTCGTTTTTGTAGTAAATTCAATTTCGCTTTGTTTGTCAAATTTGTCTGAGGGTGCATAAAAATCGCAGAAAAGCTCCATTTTCTATTGAAACGGTGTCAAATGATAGCTCTAGTCACACTGGAACAGACCATGTGTGCTACATTACTGAGAATGTCCTATTTAACTAGCTTTTAGCCCTCTAAACTGGGTCGTTTTTGTAGTAAATTCAATTTCGCTTTGTTTGTCAAATTTGTCTGAGGGTGCATAAAAATCGCAGAAAAGCTCCATTTTCTATTGAAACGGTGTCAAATGATAGCTCTAGTCACACTGGAACAGACCATGTGTGCTACATTACTGAGAATGTCCTATTTAACTAGCTTTTAGCCCTCTAAACTGGGTCGTTTTTGTAGTAAATTCAATTTCGCTTTGTTTGTCAAATTTGTCTGGGGGTGCATAAAAATCGCAGAAAAGCTCCATTTTCTATTGAAACGGTGTCAAATGATAGCTCTAGTCACACTGGAACAGACCATGTGTGCTACATTACTGAGAATGTCCTATTTAACTAGCTTTTAGCCCTCTAAACTGGGTCGTTTTTGTAGTAAATTCAATTTCGCTTTGTTTGTCAAATTTGTCTGAGGGTGCATAAAAATCGCAGAAAAGCTCCATTTTCTATTGAAACGGTGTCAAATGATAGCTCTAGTCACACTGGAACAGACCATGTGTGCTACATTACTGAGAATGTCCTATTTAACTAGCTTTTAGCCCTCTAAACTGGGTCGTTTTTGTAGTAAATTCAATTTAGCTTTGTTTGTCAAATTTGTCTGAGGGTGCATAAAAATCGCAGAAAAGCTCCATTTTCTATTGAAACGGTGTCAAATGATAGCTCTAGTCACACTGGAACAGACCATGTGTGCTACATTACTGAGAATGTCCTATTTAACTAGCTTTTAGCCCTCTAAACTGGGTCGTTTTTGTAGTAAATTCAATTTCGCTTTGTTTGTCAAATTTGTCTGAGGGTGCATAAAAATCGCAGAAAAGCTCCATTTTCTATTGAAACGGTGTCAAATGATAGCTCTAGTCACACTGGAACAGACCATGTGTGCTACATTACTGAGAATGTCCTATTTAACTAGCTTTTAGCCCTCTAAACTGGGTCGTTTTTGTAGTAAATTCAATTTAGCTTTGTTTGTCAAATTTGTCTGAGGGTGCATAAAAATCGCAGAAAAGCTCCATTTTCTATTGAAACGGTGTCAAATGATAGCTCTAGTCACACTGGAACAGACCATGTGTGCTACATTACTGAGAATGTCCTATTTAACTAGCTTTTAGCCCTCTAAACTGGGTCGTTTTTGTAGTAAATTCAATTTCGCTTTGTTTGTCAAATTTGTCTGAGGGTGCATAAAAATCGCAGAAAAGCTCCATTTTCTATTGAAACGGTGTCAAATGATAGCTCTAGTCACACTGGAACAGACCATGTGTGCTACATTACTGAGAATGTCCTATTTAACTAGCTTTTAGCCCTCTAAACTGGGTCGTTTTTGTAGTAAATTCAATTTCGCTTTGTTTGTCAAATTTGTCTGGGGGTGCATAAAAATCGCAGAAAAGCTCCATTTTCTATTGAAACGGTGTCAAAAGATAGCTCTAGTCACACTGGAACAGACCATGTGTGCTACATTACTGAGAATGTCCTATTTAACTAGCTTTTAGCCCTCTAAACTGGGTCGTTTTTGTAGTAAATTCAATTTAGCTTTGTTTGTCAAATTTGTCTGAGGGTGCATAAAAATCGCAGAAAAGCTCCATTTTCTATTGAAACGGTGTCAAATGATAGCTCTAGTCACACTGGAACAGACCATGTGTGCTACATTACTGAGAATGTCCTATTTAACTAGCTTTTAGCCCTCTAAACTGGGTCGTTTTTGTAGTAAATTCAATTTCGCTTTGTTTGTCAAATTTGTCTGAGGGTGCATAAAAATCGCAGAAAAGCTCCATTTTCTATTGAAACGGTGTCAAATGATAGCTCTAGTCACACTGGAACAGACCATGTGTGCTACATTACTGAGAATGTCCTATTTAACTAGCTTTTAGCCCTCTAAACTGGGTCGTTTTTGTAGTAAATTCAATTTCGCTTTGTTTGTCAAATTTGTCTGAGGGTGCATAAAAATCGCAGAAAAGCTCCATTTTCTATTGAAACGGTGTCAAATGATAGCTCTAGTCACACTGGAACAGACCATGTGTGCTACATTACTGAGAATGTCCTATTTAACTAGCTTTTAGCCCTCTAAACTGGGTCGTTTTTGTAGTAAATTCAATTTCGCTTTGTTTGTCAAATTTGTCTGGGGGTGCATAAAAATCGCAGAAAAGCTCCATTTTCTATTGAAACGGTGTCAAATGATAGCTCTAGTCACACTGGAACAGACCATGTGTGCTACATTACTGAGAATGTCCTATTTAACTAGCTTTTAGCCCTCTAAACTGGGTCGTTTTTGTAGTAAATTCAATTTAGCTTTGTTTGTCAAATTTGTCTGAGGGTGCATAAAAATCGCAGAAAAGCTCCATTTTCTATTGAAACGGTGTCAAATGATAGCTCTAGTCACACTGGAACAGACCATGTGTGCTACATTACTGAGAATGTCCTATTTAACTAGCTTTTAGCCCTCTAAACTGGGTCGTTTTTGTAGTAAATTCAATTTCGCTTTGTTTGTCAAATTTGTCTGAGGGTGCATAAAAATCGCAGAAAAGCTCCATTTTCTATTGAAACGGTGTCAAATGATAGCTCTAGTCACACTGGAACAGACCATGTGTGCTACATTACTGAGAATGTCCTATTTAACTAGCTTTTAGCCCTCTAAACTGGGTCGTTTTTGTAGTAAATTCAATTTCGCTTTGTTTGTCAAATTTGTCTGGGGTGCATAAAAATCGCAGAAAAGCTCCATTTTCTATTGAAACGGTGTCAAATGATAGCTCTAGTCACACTGGAACAGACCATGTGTGCTACATTACTGAGAATGTCCTATTTAACTAGCTTTTAGCCCTCTAAACTGGGTCGTTTTTGTAGTAAATTCAATTTCGCTTTGTTTGTCAAATTTGTCTGAGGGTGCATAAAAATCGCAGAAAAGCTCCATTTTCTATTGAAACGGTGTCAAATGATAGCTCTAGTCACACTGGAACAGACCATGTGTGCTACATTACTGAGAATGTCCTATTTAACTAGCTTTTAGCCCTCTAAACTGGGTCGTTTTTGTAGTAAATTCAATTTCGCTTTGTTTGTCAAATTTGTCTGGGGGTGCATAAAAATCGCAGAAAAGCTCCATTTTCTATTGAAACGGTGTCAAATGATAGCTCTAGTCACACTGGAACAGACCATGTGTGCTACATTACTGAGAATGTCCTATTTAACTAGCTTTTAGCCCTCTAAACTGGGTCGTTTTTGTAGTAAATTCAATTTCGCTTTGTTTGTCAAATTTGTCTGAGGGTGCATAAAAATCGCAGAAAAGCTCCATTTTCTATTGAAACGGTGTCAAATGATAGCTCTAGTCACACTGGAACAGACCATGTGTGCTACATTACTGAGAATGTCCTATTTAACTAGCTTTTAGCCCTCTAAACTGGGTCGTTTTTGTAGTAAATTCAATTTCGCTTTGTTTGTCAAATTTGTCTGGGGGTGCATAAAAATCGCAGAAAAGCTCCATTTTCTATTGAAACGGTGTCAAATGATAGCTCTAGTCACACTGGAACAGACCATGTGTGCTACATTACTGAGAATGTCCTATTTAACTAGCTTTTAGCCCTCTAAACTGGGTCGTTTTTGTAGTAAATTCAATTTCGCTTTGTTTGTCAAATTTGTCTGAGGGTGCATAAAAATCGCAGAAAAGCTCCATTTTCTATTGAAACGGTGTCAAATGATAGCTCTAGTCACTCTGGAACAGACCATGTGTGCTACATTACTGAGAATGTCCTATTTAACTAGCTTTTAGCCCTCTAAACTGGGTCGTTTTTGTAGTAAATTCAATTTAGCTTTGTTTGTCAAATTTGTCTGAGGGTGCATAAAAATCGCAGAAAAGCTATGCGCACGACCCTGATTTACCATTTCAGATAGTGTCTGGGACGCACGAACAAAACGCCGCTATTCGGATATAACGATGGATTATTTTGGACCAAACCAACATTTGCTATTGAAGTAGCAGTCCTGGGAGTGCATTCTGACGAAGACAACAAAAGGTAATCAAACTTTTATAATAGTAAACCTGATATTGGTGAGTGCTAAACTTGCCGGGTGTCTAAATAGCTAGCCCGTGATGCCTGGGCTATGTACTTAGAATATTGCAAAATGTGCTTTCACCAAAAAGCTATTTTAAAATCGGACCTATCGAGTGCATAGAGGAGTTTGTGAACGTTTATCGTGAGTAATTTAGTAAATTCTTAGTGAATTCGGCGGAAGTTTGCGGGGGTATGCTAGTTCTGAACGTCACATGCTAATGTAAAAAGCTGGTTTTTGATATAAATATGAACTTGATTGAACAAAACATGCATGTATTGTATAACATAATGTCCTAGGGTTGTCATCTGATGAAGATCATCAAAGGTTCGTGCTGCATTTAGCTGTCTTCTGGGTTTTTGTGACATTATATGCTAGCTTGAAAAATGGGTGTCTGATTATTTCTGGCTTGGTACTCTGCTGACATAATCTAATGTTTTGTTTTCGTTGTAAAGTCTTTTT
Organism: Salmo salar; assembly: GCF_905237065.1. Lineage (NCBI taxonomy): Eukaryota > Metazoa > Chordata > Actinopteri > Salmoniformes > Salmonidae > Salmo > Salmo salar. Next base: position 13,029 of record NW_025549936.1, on the reverse strand, counting down.
GAAATCGGACAGTGTGGTTAGATAAAGGAGAGTCTTATCTTTAAAATGCTGTGAAATAGTCATATGTTTGAAAAATTGAATTTTTGTTATTTTTGAGGAATTTGTCATTCGCGCCACGCCTATCATTGGAGCAGGTGTTCCGCTAGCGGAACGTCTAGATGTAAGAGGTTAAGGTAGAGACTTCATATTCAGGATTCTGTTTATGCCTACCCCAAAGACAACGTGTGTCGAGTATACGCTTCCTGTGACAACCGGAAGTGCCTTAAATAGGGGTCAGAGTAGCTGTTTTGAAGGGTTAGAAAAGTCACATCTTTCCAAAACTTCATATGTTTGACTAGGTAACCCTCATGAACAGTCATTTTTCCCATCAGATGTCAAAGAAAAGCTCTCACACACAAACAAACACACACACACACTCACACAGCACAAAGTTTTTGTATTTTAGAGGAGTTTGTATTTCGCGCCACGCCCATCATTGGATATTGGAGCAGGTGTTCCGCTAGCGGAACGTCTAGATGTATGAGGTTAAAGTCACCCAGAACTGTGAGACACCTCTCACAGTTCTGGGTGACGTTAACCTCCCCTCGTCTGCCTTTGGAGAGTTCATCAATGAGCTTGACGCCTTGATAAGTTCCTTTCCTGAGGATGGCTCACCAGCCATCCTCAGGAAAGGAACTTATCAAGGCGTCAAGCTCATTGATGAACTCTCCAAGGGAACCTGGAGGGCGATAAATGATAAGGATGTTAAGCTTGAAAGAGCTGGTAACTGTGACAGCATGGAATTCAAAGGAGGCGATAGAAGATGGGTCAGGGGAGAAAGAGAGAATGTCCACTTAGCAGAGATGAGGATCCCAGTGCCACCACCCCGCTGACCAGTGCGAGAACACGTGGGCAGACGAGGAGAGAGCAGTAGGAGTAGCAGTGTTACCTGTGGTAATCCATGTTTCCGTCAGCGCCAAGTCGAGGGACTGGAGGGTAGCATAGGCTGAGATGAACTCTGCCTTGTTGGCCGCAGACCGGCAGTTCCAGAGGCTGCCGGAGACCTGGAACTCCACGTGGGTCGTGCACGCTGGGACCACCAGGTTAGAGTGGCAGCGGCCACGCGGTGTGAAGCGTCTGTATGGCCTGTGCAGAGGGGAGAACAGGGATAGACAGACACAGTGAAATAGTGAATAGTGAAATAGTCATAGTGAAAGTCATATGTTTGAAAAATTGAATTTTTTGTATTTTTGAGGAATTTGTCATTCGCGCCACGCCTATCATTGGAGCAGGTGTTCCGCTAGCGGAACGTCTAGATATAAGAGGTTAAGGTAGAGACTTCATATTCAGGATTCTGTTTATGCCTACCCCAAAGACAACGTGTGTCGAGTATACGCTTCCTGTGACAACCGGAAGTGCCTTAAATAGGGGTCAGAGTAGCTGTTTTGAAGGGTTAGAAAAGTCACATCTTTCCAAAACTTCATATGTTTGACTAGGTAACCCTCATGAACAGTCATTTTTCCCATCAGATGTCAAAGAAAAGCTCTCACACACAAACAAACACACACACACACACACACACACACTCACTCACACACACAGCAAGGATGGAGTGACAGAGTGCGGTGCTTAAAGACACACAGAGCCTGCAATGGCATTACCATTATCTCTAGGCTGAGACGAGTTCAACGAGATGCCCCGCTTGACCGTAGCTTGCTCGGTCTGAGGGCAATGACCGTGAGAAAAACTAGGCCCAAATGAAGCCTGCCCCAAAATGTCGAGTGCTTTTGGGTGACAGTGAGAGAACCGTTAGGGTTAGAAGCACAATTCAACCTCAGGAGCATTCCTGAGGTCCTCCCGATCTGTGCAAGCCTAACCTTGACCCTGTGGCATTAACCCTTCATAGTTTAAAGAAGGTGTTTAGATCAAACAGTGTGCAATGACTTCTCTCCCCATAGGAATACATTGACTATTCTCCTAAATTCAACCTGAAGTCTATGTGGGTTATGAATGCCTTATGAACCTGTCTTCTATAACTATCCATCAGGCTACTGTGAGGTCTACCTGTGTCGATTCTAAGCTTCCTGGAGCAACCGGAAGTTGTTAAAATCACCCTAAAGCTATTGTAATATAACCAACCTGCAGAATGTGAAAATCACGCAACTCAACCCTGTGTCATTCAGTCAATTCTTAAGGTAGAAGGCGGTAAAAAGCTGAATCGTGGCTTTGCAGGCTCTGGCTGAAAAAAAGTAGCGCGTTTGGGTAGTGGCTGGTTACAGTACTGTGAGACTCAGGCGCGTGCCCGCGGCGACCGAAAGCTTTGTTTACTTTCCTCAGTTTAGCTAAAAGGAGATTCCCGGTCGGAATATTATCGCTTTTCTACGAGAAAAATGGCATAAAAATGGATTTTAAACAGCGGTTGACATGCTTCGAAGTACGGTAATGGAATATTTAGATTTTTTTGTCACGAATTGCGCTATGCGCACGACCCTGATTTACCATTTCAGATAGTGTCTGGGACGCACGAACAAAACGCCGCTATTCGGATATAACGATGGATTATTTTGGACCAAACCAACATTTGCTATTGAAGTAGCAGTCCTGGGAGTGCATTCTGACGAAGACAACAAAAGGTAATCAAACTTTTATAATAGTAAACCTGATATTGGTGAGTGCTAAACTTGCCGGGTGTCTAAATAGCTAGCCCGTGATGCCTGGGCTATGTACTTAGAATATTGCAAAATGTGCTTTCACCAAAAAGCTATTTTAAAATCGGACCTATCGAGTGCATAGAGGAGTTTGTGAACGTTTATCGTGAGTAATTTAGTAAATTCTTAGTGAATTCGGCGGAAGTTTGCGGGGGTATGCTAGTTCTGAACGTCACATGCTAATGTAAAAAGCTGGTTTTTGATATAAATATGAACTTGATTGAACAAAACATGCATGTATTGTATAACATAATGTCCTAGGGTTGTCATCTGATGAAGATCATCAAAGGTTCGTGCTGCATTTAGCTGTCTTCTGGGTTTTTGTGACATTATATGCTAGCTTGAAAAATGGGTGTCTGATTATTTCTGGCTTGGTACTCTGCTGACATAATCTAATGTTTTGTTTTCGTTGTAAAGTCTTTTTGAAATCGGACAGTGTGGTTAGATAAAGGAGAGTCTTATCTTTAAAATGCTGTGAAAAAGTCATATGTTTGAAAAATTGAATTTTGTTATTTTTGAGGAATTTGTCATTCGCGCCACGCCTATCATTGGAGCAGGTGTTCCGCTAGCGGAACGTCTAGATGTAAGAGGTTAAGGTAGAGACTTCATATTCAGGATTCTGTTTATGCCTACCCCAAAGACAACGTGTGTCGAGTATACGCTTCCTGTGACAACCGGAAGTGCCTTAAATAGGGGTCAGAGTAGCTGTTTTGAAGGGTTAGAAAAGTCACATCTTTCCAAAACTTCATATGTTTGACTAGGTAACCCTCATGAACAGTCATTTTTCCCATCAGATGTCAAAGAAAAGCTCTCACACACAAACAAACACACACACACACTCACACAGCACAAAGTTTTTGTATTTTAGTGGAGTTTGTATTTCGCGCCACGCCCATCATTGGATATTGGAGCAGGTGTTCCGCTAGCGGAACGTCTAGATGTAAGAGGTTAAAGTCACCCAGAACTGTGAGACACCTCTCACAGTTCTGGGTGACGTTAACCTCCCTCGTCTACCTTTGGAGAGTTCATCAATGAGCTTGACGCCTTGATAAGTTCCTTTCCTGAGGATGGCTCACCAGCCATCCTCAGGAAAGGAACTTATCAAGGCGTCAAGCTCATTGATGAACTCTCCAAGGGAACCTGGAGGGCGATAAATGATAAGGATGTTAAGCTTGAAAGAGCTGGTAACTGTGACAGCATGGAATTCAAAGGAGGCGATAGACAGATGGGTCAGGGGAGAAAGAGAGAATGTCCACTTAGCAGAGATGAGGATCCCAGTGCCACCACCCCGCTGACCAGTGCGAGAACACGTGGGCAGACGAGGAGAGAGCAGTAGGAGTAGCAGTGTTACCTGTGGTAATCCATGTTTCCGTCAGCGCCAAGTCGAGGGACTGGAGGGTAGCATAGGCTGAGATGAACTCTGCCTTGTTGGCCGCAGACCGGCAGTTCCAGAGGCTGCCGGAGACCTGGAACTCCACGTGGGTCGTGCACGCTGGGACCACCAGGTTAGAGTGGCAGCGGCCACGCGGTGTGAAGCGTCTGTATGGCCTGTGCAGAGGGGAGAACAGGGATACACAGGCTACAGAAGAGGCTACGCTAATGCAAAGGAGATTGGAATGACAAGTGGACTACACGTCTCGAATGTTCAGAAAGTTAGCTTACGTTGCAAAAATCTTTTTGACTAAAATGATACAGTACTGCTGGCTGGCTGGTTTTTGATATAAATATGAACTTGATTGAACAAAACATGCATGTATTGTATAACATAATGTCCGACTAGCAGCGCTGTAGATACTAATACTTTACAACGGAACGATTTGACTAGTGCAGTGTTAGCTAGCTAGCAGTGGCTGCGTTGTTGACTTTGTTTGAAAGTGTAGCTGGCTAGGTAACCTCGATAGTTTCAGTACTACACCTTGTCATGATACAAAGCAACTTTGTAGCCAGCTAGCTAACATAACACTAATCAAGACGTTCCTTGTAATGTAGTTAGTTTCTACAATGCTACTCGTCAATAATAGCTGGCTGGGTTAGGAAAAATGGCGTCGCAGGGGACCGAAATAGCTGGCTAGCTAACCTCGGTAATTAATAAACTACAGAATTATCAAGCTATGACAAAGACAACTAAGTAGCTAGCTAGCTAACACTGCACTAGTCAAATCGTTCCGTTGTAAAGTATTAGTATTAGTATCTACAGCGCTGCTAGTCGGTAACGGTTGGCTAGCTAGCAGTGGGTTAATGATGACTAGGTGTGTTGACTAAGTCTGCTCAAACTACACAATTATCTTAGATACAGAGACAGCAAAGACAACTAACACCACACTAATCAAGTCGTTACGTTGTAATGTAATGTAATAGTTTCTGCAGTGCTGCTAGTCGGTAGAAGTTGGCTAGCTAGCAGTGATGACTAGCTAGCTAGCAGCTAGCAGTGTTGACTACGTTAGGAGGACGAACATCCATAATTACTCTCAACTACACAATTATCTTAGATACAAAGACAACTTTGTAGCTAGATAACACTACACTAATCAAATCGTTCCGTATTCGTTCCGTATTAGTTTCTACAGTGCTGCTAGTCGGTATAAGTTGGCTAGCTTGCTAGCAGTTGTTGACTAAGTAGGAAAACGGTGGCGCGCCGGACGAAGATAGCTGGCTAGCTAACCTCCATTAACCTCCAACTCTAAACTACACACTTGTATACAAAAGACAGCTAAGTAGCTAGCTAAAAAATTGCTCAAATCAAACCTTTGTAATGTAATATTACCTGCGGAGTGGAATGCAGCACTACTGGCTTATTTTCCAAATGAGTCCGTTTTGTTGACACATTCACAACAATGCCATGTGGCGTGGACGATATAGCTATTATTCCCAGAGGAAAAATAAAAAAAGACGATGATGTCACGTGTACACACATCATGACACCTCTCCTCAGACTGGCAAATGATTGACTGAGCCAAAATGATCTGCCCGGTAACAGATGACGGTTGAAACCTATTCATAAAGATTGTTGACAGCCAATGGAAGAGTTAGGAGGTGTAACTGTAATTTTCCAAGGGATTTTAAACAAAAACTACATTTCTAAATTAGAAATAGCCTGTATACTAATATAAATACAGCAACAGGAATACAAGCAATTAGAAATATCTTTAAGAGATACCCAGACAACACTAGACCGGACACAGAAATATTACAACTATTAGAAATCAGCCTGACTAGCAATGACTTTTTATTCAACGATCACTATTACCTGCAGGTGGAGGGAACAGCTATGGGCAAAAAATTCGCACCTGCTTACGCCAACATATACATGGCTGAATGGGAGAGAGAGGCACTGGCCAAGTGTCCATATCAACCCACTTTTTATTACCGGTTTTTAGACGACATAATAGGAGCCTGGCCCCACGACATCCAATTATTCACAGACTTTATGAACATTCTCAACAGCCATCATTCATCAATTAAGGTTAAATACACAATTCATCCGCAAGAAGTCAACTTCTTAGACACAACAGTGTTTTTCAGTAATAACAATCAACCACAGAAAACACTACACACTAGAGTCTACTTCAAACCAACAGACACACATGCTTTACTCCATAAACACAGTTACCATCCTAAACATACATTTAAGGGAATAATAAAATCACAAATCATACGGTTCTACAGGATATCATCTTGCAAGCAAGACCTGGATTATGCAATAAATACACTATTCAATGCAATCAGAAGAAGAGGATATTCAAAACGATTTTTAAGAACCATTAAAAAACAAACACATTGGCAGTCCTCTCTCCCATTCATCCAACCCTCACAGACCACATCAAACCATCCACCTCTCTTAATCTCATTCTTTTAACAGAATAAAACAATAAAACCAACTAAATGCACAATATTGCTTTTATGTTCATATTTAACAACACTGGTTGAATTAATCTCACCACATCAGCTCCTGTACTGTCACACAGAAAAAGGCATTTTAGAACTCATTTTAGTCTATTTATGATCTTAGGAGGACATCTACAGGCAATTTTAAGTACTACACCTAAATATAATAACATCATCAGAAGGAGAGGGATGAACAGGAGATAGGCCTGTGCACCGTAAAACAAGCTAGTTGATATGAAACACAATTATATTCAAAACCTAACCCTTGCCCGTGCCATCCCTGGTTTATCCTTCTACAGGTGTAGTACTGCCTCCAGGTGCTGGCTTCTGCTCCTTGTGCGGCGTGTTGCGCCTCAGCTGCCCACGGGTCATTCACGTTCGCACCCACCGGGAGAGCAATAGCGCTTGTGAATTACCGCAATATATAACATTGAATCACTCTTCTTTCCCCCAACACTGTTATCATTATTATCTTTTATTTCTTTGATTTGTCTCATTGTACTAGAGGAATAGCATGGTATTCATATACAGAACCACATACAACAACTAAGAAATACAAAAGTACAGAATAATAGAAAATGTAATAGAACTGAACAGAATAACAATTTAGGGACAGAATAGGGAGGGAAAGTTAGGGAAGTAAAGTATCAGAGAGGGAAATACGGGGGAAAATGGGGGACTATCAGGACAAAGGATATTTAATGGATAGAAAGTATGGCTGGGGATATTGCCAGGTTAATTTATAACAAAGTCTGGAAACTGAACTGAAAAGCAAATAGAAGAAAGAGGAGTTTAACATATATAAGCCCACGTAATGCCATCACTCTCCCGCCTTTGAGTGTCTATTTGGGTGTCTGATAAATTGAACCAATAGGGTAACAGAAAGATAGAAACGCCCAATTTGGGAGCAGTGGTTGGGTGTTTCCCTCCTAATTGCTCCCATTTTAAAAGGTACGGGGTTCTCAGTCGAGGAAAAGATCCCTCTGAAGAAGCAGAAAATTCTGCGAAACGTCAGGGTTTTTGAAACAGGACTTCACAGTGGATTTTAACATTGCTTGGTTTTTAATCATCTTTTGATTTTAACTAATAATATTAAAAGTTACGTTTTAGAGTTAAGATGTGGAGGGGTAAGGGGGAGCTCATTGCCTAAAGTGCATAGACACTTGGGGAAACAATCGTGACTTTAACCTCTGGAACGAGATCTTTTAACAGGATTGGACTCACAAAGAACAACGGATTACAGCCCCAGCCCTTGAACGCAGGAACGCTAAGAAACAATCGGTAACCTCATCTCCATCTCCATATCGCAATAACCCGGCTTACAAAGAACACGGCGAAAGGAAAACGGATCACAGCTCCAGCCCTGGAACGCCAAGACACAATCGGCAACCTCATCGCCACCTTCATATTTCAATAACCCGGTCAACAAAATAACAAAGTGGTAAGGACTGGTCCTGAGCAGCACACAACGTCCCGTGCTGTTCAGGCCTTCACATCTTCTATTCTAAATATAGTATTATCCTGCTTTTTTGATTTACACTGTCCGGTTCTCCACCACATGGAAGTGGTGGAGAAGGCACTTAAAAATCATGTATTCCCTACTGGTATGATGAGACAGGTGCATCGTGTCACCAACTTTATTAAACCATCTTCACCCACAGACTACACCACAATAAAATTATCACAGAACACACACCAGTGGATGCAAAACAACATGTACATACTACAGACACATTACCAGTCAGTCACCCACACCATTAACCTCTTGGGGCTAGGTGGGACGCTAGCGTGCCACCCGTGGTGCACTCCATCAACAGCAGGTGCATTTCAAGAGCGGCAAATTTGAATCCAAATAAATGTCAAAATTCAAATTTTTCAAAAATACAACTATTTTACACCATTTGAAAGATAAACATCTCCTTAATCTAACCACGTTTTACGATTTCAAAAAGGTTTTACGGCGAAAGCATAAATTTAGAGTATGTTAGGACAGTACATTTACAAGAGTTGTGTGTAATGTTTTGTCAAGTCAAAGACAGGGTCACCAAAACCATAAAACCAGCTAAAATGATGCACTAACCTTTTACAATCTCCATCAGATGACACTCCTAGGACATTATGTTAGACAATGCATGCATTTTTAGTTCTATCAAGTTCATATTTATATCCAAAAACAGCGTTTTACTATGGCATTGATGTTGAGGAAATCGTTTCCCTCCAATAACCGGCAGTCAAGTCAGCGTAACAAATTAAATAATTAAAATTAGAAAACATTGGTAAAATATTATATTGTCATTTAAAGAATTATAGATTTACATCTCTTGAACGCAATCAACTTGCCAGATTTAAAAATAACCTTACTGGGAAATCACACTTTGCAATAATCTGAGCACTGCGCCCAGAAAAATACGCGCTGCGATACAGACTAGACGTCATGTTGGGGAGATCTAAAATCGAAAATACTATGTAAATAATCCATTACCTTTGATTCTCTTCATCAGATGTCACTTCCAGGTATCACAGGTCCATAACGAATGTAGTTTTGTTCAAAAAAGCTCATCATTTATGTCCAAAAATCTCCGTCTCGTTAGCACATGATGTAAGCCAGCCGGACTTCTCGTCATGAACGAGGGGAAAAAATATATTTCCGTTCGTTCAAACATGTCAAACGTTGTATAGCATAAATCATTAGGGCCTTTTTAACCAGAACATGAATAATATTCAAGGTGGACGAATGCATACTCTTTTATAACGTATTGGAACGAGGGTACCCAACATGAACTCGCGCGCCAGGTGTCTAATGGGACATCATCGTTCCATGGCTCTTGTTCGGTCAGATCTCCCTCCAGAAGACTCAAAACACTTTGTAAAGGCTGGTGACATCTAGTGGAAGCAATAGGAAGTGCCAAAATATTCCTAAACCCCTGTGTTTTTCAATGGGATAGGTTTAAAGTCAATACAACACATCAGGTATCCACTTCCTGTCAGAAAATGTCTCAGGGTTTTGCCTGCCAAATGAGTTCTGTTATACTCACAGACACCATTCAAACAGTTTTGGAAACTTTAGAGTGTTTTCTATCCATATATAATAAGTATATGCATATTCTAGTTACTGGGTAGGATTAGTAACCAGATTAAATCGGGTACATTTTTTTTATCCAGACATGCAAATGCTGCCCCCTAGACCCAACAGGTTAAACAACAAATAAACACACCCAACACTTTGGCACTGACAATCGCAATAGGCTGGGCACATAAGAGGTACAAACATAAACTGACACCCACCACCATCACTAGAGTGGAAACCATTTTGGAACTCCCTCAGGCCTCTTCCTCTCCCCAACTAACAACTATACGGACAAACACAATACGAGACCAACCACATACACTTCCAGCAATAGAACACACCCCACTACAAATTTCCCCACCAACGATACCAACTCCAACCCCAGTGCCCCCTCTCTCCTCAACAGAGGAATTTCCACCTTTATCAAAGCCTCGCCCCCTGCCAAAAAGACAACCATCATACTTACGGACACTATCACTGGGAAAACAACCGACCCTGAGTGAAACCTATAACCTTCGCATACAGACTCTTTCAAAAACACATCTCCACTCCCTACCCTCAACATCCACTTTCACTGATTCTTCCCTTTCCAATCAAAAAGGAGAGGTAAGAATAGCAACCCCTATAACTGAAGAGGAGAAATGGAAAAGCCCAGTGGGTCCCCCCCCCTACTCCCAAAGCAGCCACTCCTATCATAGCCCAGGTTCACCACACAGTCAACAGTCAAACAGAAACCAAAGCAGCCACTCCTATCATAGCCCAGGTTCACCACACAGTCAACAGTCAAACAGAAACCAAAGCAGCCACTCTTATCATAGCCCAGGTTCACCACACAGCCAACAGTCAAACAGAAACCAGTACACCTACAGTCACACCTATTAAACAAAACACAAACTGCAAAAAAGTACAGGGTAATGTATCAATACTATTAAGAGACATAATTACATCTGCTCCTCTTTCACCCATAGGAGGCGCCAGGCAAGGGGTACAGACAAGGAGAGGGCAATTCAAGGGGAGTATGATGATGATCAAAGGGCAAGACAATGGGCAACACCCCAAAGCTCCCAGATCCGAACCCCCACAAACAACTAATATCGTTGTGCCTCTGCCTGTCCAGGACCCCTGTACGACTGGCGCCTCAAAATACCCACCATCATCCCCACCACAACCCCATCTTCAATCCCAACCACAGCCCAAACCCACACACCCTCCCCAAAAACCCTTCTATCACAAAGCTAGGCCGAATTATAAGGTGACAGATTGGAACATTGAAGGACACACACCAATACTCATCATAGGAGACTCAAACCTCAACCGGATCCCACCATTCAATAACCCCAACATCCAAGTCGACAGTTATCCAGGGGCAACATTCTATCATTTCACAAAGGTACTGGAGAAAACCCCCATACATACAGACACGGCGACTGTTGTTATCTCGGTGGGTTTGAACAACAAGGATCACGACCCATTCCAAACATCATTAAAACAGTTGTCAGGTATGCACAAGGAGGCAAAGAAAACATTTCCAAACGCAACAATATACATTCCTGTCATCAGCCATTCACCTCTTCTTACTTCACAGCAGAAGAGAAACCTTAAGCTCATCAATGCTTATATTACCACTAACTTCCCAACCCTATTAGAGATTCCACAAGATACATTTCATACAACAACAGATCTCATACACTGGACATCCACCACAGCAGACCTCATCTTTCAACACTGGTGCAGAAAGTTAAATTTACATTAACCACAAGCCACAGTCTGGATAGAAATAATCTTTCTTTCAATCTCTCTCCTTCCCTAATAACCGGTGCAGATCCTCCACCAGGGGGAGCAGTGGACCAGTCAACATCTAATATCATGAATCTTTCCAAATCCTTCATACCCACAGCAGCACAGGTAAAGCTCCTGGAGAGAGGGTTGACATTCATCCCTCGCCCAAACAAATTTGATTGGGAGGAACTTCAAAGGGACACTCACAAATATCATAGAAGACTTAAACTGTTGGACTACTTTGACTATAACACAGACGACAACCACCAACCATTTACCTTACCATCTACCTGGGAACCTAAAACCTCCCAGATAGATGGTAGAATCAGGAGATTAATCAGAACAGACAAGAACACACTTCACAACCACCAGATTCACACGGATAGGGAGGATAACCTCACACACGTAGAAAGACAGGCAATACAACAACTTAAAAATAACCCACACATAATCATCAAACCAGCAGATAAAGGTTCAAAAATAGTAATATTGGATAAACATCAATACATGTATGAAGCCAACAGACAGCTATCCAACACCAAACATTATAAACCAATAGAAAATAGTATACAACCACAGACACAGACACAGTTAAGGACAATAATAAAAAGACTCTACGACCAACACTACATCACAGCAAAACAACGGGACTTTCTCTATGGCACAGATACTCCACGACCTAGACTATTCTACTTACTGTTAAAAGTACACAAGGAACCAGGGACATGGACAATTCCCTTTGAAGTTCCTCCTGGCAGACCGATTGTGTCAGACTGCAATAGTGAATCCTATAACATTTCACAATACATAGATCATTATATTAACCCTCTCTCCACCAGGCACCCCAGCTTTCTCAGGGACACTTATCACTTCATGGAGAGGATTGGACCCATAGTTGTTCCCTCCAACACACACATATTCACCATAGATATTGATAGCCTGTATACTAATATAAATACAGCAACAGGAATACAAGCAATTAGAAATATCTTTAAGAGATACCCAGACAACACTAGACCGGACACAGAAATATTACAACTATTAGAAATCAGCCTGACTAGCAATGACTTTTTATTCAACGATCACTATTACCTGCAGGTGGAGGGAACAGCTATGGGCAAAATATTCGCACCTGCTTACGCCAACATATACATGGCTGAATGGGAGAGAGAGGCACTGGCCAAGTGTCCATATCAACCCACTTTTTATTACCGGTTTTTAGACGACATAATAGGAGCCTGGCCCCACGACATCCAATTATTCACAGACTTTATGAACATTCTCAACAGCCATCATTCATCAATTAAGGTTAAATACACAATTCATCCGCAAGAAGTCAACTTCTTAGACACAACAGTGTTTTTCAGTAATAACAATCAACCACAGAAAACACTACACACTAGAGTCTACTTCAAACCAACAGACACACATGCTTTACTCCATAAACACAGTTACCATCCTAAACATACATTTAAGGGAATAATAAAATCACAAATCATACGGTTCTACAGGATATCATCTTGCAAGCAAGACCTGGATTATGCAATAAATACACTATTCAATGCAATCAGAAGAAGAGGATATTCAAAACGATTTTTAAGAACCATTAAA
>NW_025549935.1:0-18817 GCF_905237065.1 Salmo salar | reverse complement strand
CTATCTACTGAGAATATTGCAAAATGTGCTTTCACCGAAAAGCTATTTTAAAATCGGACACCTCGATTGCACAAAGGAGTTCTGTATCTATAATTCTTAAAATAATTGTTATGTTTTTTGTCAACGTTTATCGTGAGTAATTTAGTAAATTCACCGGAGGTTTGCGGGGGGTATGCTAGTTCTGAACGTCACATGCTAATGTAAAAAGCTGTTTTTTTATATAAATATGAACTTGATTGAACAAAACATGCATGTATTGTATAACATAATGTCCTAGGGGTGTCATCTGATGAAGATCATCAAAGGTTAGTGCTGCATTTAGCTGTCTTCTGGGTTTTTGTGACATTATATGCTAGCTTGAAAAATGGGTGTCTGATTATTTCTGGCTGGGTACTCTGCTGACATAATCTAATGTTTTGCTTTCGCTGTAAAGCCTTTTTGAAATCGGACAGTGTGGTTAGATAAAGGAGAGTCTTGTCTTTAAAATGCTGTGAAATAGTCATATGTTTGAAAAATTGAAGTTTTTGTATTTTTGAGGAATTTGTAATTCGCTCCACGCCTATCATTGGATATTGGAGCAGGTGTTCCGCTAGCGGAACGTCTAGATGTAAGAGGTTAACAACAGTGTGCCTCCTGTATGACATACGAGATAACAACCATCTCCTCATTCTCCTTTTCCACCATATCAACCACCCCATTCCAATTTGTTTCCATAGTCCCCTCATCCCCTAGCTACACTCCAAGATACTTGAACCCTCCCTTACACCATTCCAACCCCCAAGGAAAAGCCATAATCCCCTCCAGACCATTTCCCAATCTGCAAAGCACAACTTTTTTCCCAATTTACCTTTGCAGAGGATATTCCCTTAAACCGACCAACTATGAGACTCAAACTATCCACCTCTGCTTGATTTTTCACCAAAATAACTACATCATCAGCATATGCTGAGAGACCAATAGGAGGAATATCCTCTGAAAGGTTCACCCCTTCAATGTGACTTCTAATGCTATTTAGTAGTGGCTCTATAGCGATGGCATATTACATTCCCGACAATGAACACCCCTGCCTAATTCCTCTACACACTTTAACTTGTTAGGGATAGGGGGCAGTATTTATATGGCCAGATAAAAAACGTACCCGATTTAATCTGGTTACTACTCCTGCCCACTAACTAGAATATGCATATAATTATTGGCTTTGGATAGAAAACGCCCTAAAGTTTCTAAAAATGTTTGAATGGTGTCTGTGAGTATAACAGAACTCATATGGCAGGCAAAAACCTGAGAAGATTTCATGCAGGAAGTGGCCTGTCTGACAAGGTGTCGTTCTTCTTGTCTCTGTTTATTGAAGACTGAGGATCTTAGCTGTAACGCGACACTTCCTACGGCTCCCATAGGCTCTCAGAGCCCGGGAAAAAGCTGAACGATAGCCTCTGGCTGAAACACATTATCGCCTTTGCCAAGTGGCCGATCAGAGGACAAAGGGCTTAGGCGCGTGCCTGAGTCGACCCAGTGATTTATTTTCTTTCGTCTGTTTACCTAATTGCAGATTCCCGGTCGGAATATTATCGCTTTTTACGAAAAAATGGCTTAAAAATTGATTTTAAACAGCGGTTGACATGCTTCGAAGTACGGTAATGAAATATTTAGAAATCTTTTGTCACGAAATGCACCGTGCGCGTGACCCTTATTTACCATTCGGATAGTGTCTTGAACGCATCGAACAAAACACCGCTGTTGGAACATAACTATGGATTATTTTGGACCAAACCAACATTTGTTATTGAAGTAGAAGTCCTGGGAGTGCATTCTGACGAAGACAGCAAAGGTAATCAAACTTTTCTAATAGTAAATCGGAGTTTGGTGAAGGCTAAACTTGCTGGGTGTCTAAATAGCTAGCCCTGTGATGCCGGGCTATCTACTTAGAATATTGCAAAATGTGCTTTCACCGAAAAGCTATTTTAAAATCGGACATATCGAGTGCATAGAGGAGTTCTGTATCTATAATTCTTAAAATAATTGTTATGCTTTTTGTGAACGTTTGTCGTGAGTAATTTAGTAAATTGTTAGTAAATTCGCCGGAAGTTTGCGGGGGTATGCTAGTTCTGAACGTCACATGCTAATGTAAAAGCTGGTTTTTGATATAAATATGAACTTGATTGAACAAAACATGCATGTATTGTATAACATAATGCCCTAGGGTTGTCATCTGATGAAGATCATCAAAGGTTAGTGCTGCATTTAGCTGTCTTCTGGGTTTATGTGACATTATATGCTAGCTTGAAAAATGGGTGTGTGATTATTTCTGGCTGGGTACTCTGCTGACATAATCTAATGTTTTGCTTTCGTTGTAAAGCCTTTTTGAAATCGGACAGTGTGGTTAGATTAACGAGAGTCTTGTCTTTAAAATGCTGTAAAATAGTCATATGTTTGAGAAATTGAAGTAATAGCATTTCTAAGGTATTTGAATAACGCGCCACAGGATTCAACTGGCTGTTGAGTAGGTGGGACGAATTCATCCCTGCCGGTCCTAGAGAGGTTAAAAAGGAGCACTCAAGCCAATGTTAACTTTCAATACACTTTCAATGTCACCATATATCTCCCTGATCATGGCAATATAAAACCAGAACTGAAACCAAAAGGCTCAAAAGTGTCCCGAAAGGTATTGATGTTCAACTCGGTCAAATGCCTTTTCCTGATCAATTGAAATTAGACCAGCATTCAACCCAATAGCCCTAGAGATGTCCAAAAAATCCAGAATCAGAGAAATGTTATCCCCTATCTGCCTGCCGGAAACACAGTAGGACTGGTCCGTATGTATGATTTGCCCCATCACCTCCCTCAGCCTGTTGGACAAAGCCTTGGACAGGATCTTATAATCAGTGCACAATAAGGCCACCGGCCTCCAGTTCTTCAACTCCATAGGGTCAACCTTTTTTGGCAGTAGGATGAGGACAGCCCTTCTGCAGTTTATTGTTAGTAACCCTCCGGTCAAACTATCGTTAACAACTGCTAGCCAATCCTCTCCCAACAAAGCCCAAGAAGACTTAAAAAAGTCAACGGGAAGCCCATCAATGCCTGGTGCCCTTCCATTTTCCATGCCTTTGCAGGAGTTATACACTGCATTAAAAGGCAATGGTTGCTCAAGCTCAACCTGAGCTTCTGCAGCCACCTGTGGCAGCCCATCAAGGAACTGCTGTGTCACTGTTTTATCCTCTTTCTAATTCCACTTGTAGAGCTCAGCATAGAACTCTGTCCTCTTTCTAATTCCACTTGTAGAGCTCAGCATAGAACTCTACTGTCCTCTTTCTAATTCCACTTGTAGAGCTCAGCATAGAACTCTACTGTCCTCTTTCTAATTCCACTTGTAGAGCTCAGCATAGAACTCTACTGTCCTCTTTCTAATTCCACTTGTAGAGCTCAGCATAGAACTCTGTCCTCTTTCTAATTCCACTTGTAGAGCTCAGCATAGAACTCTACTGTCCTCTTTCTAATTCCACTTGTAGAGCTCAGCATAGAACTCTACTGTCCTCTTTCTAATTCCACTTGTAGAGCTCAGCATAGAACTCTACTGTCCTCTTTCTAATTCCACTTGTAGAGCTCAGCATAGAACTCTACTGTCCTCTTTCTAATTCCACTTGTAGAGCTCAGCATAGAACTCTACTGTCCTCTTTCTAATTCCACTTGTAGAGCTCAGCATAGAACTCTGTCCTCTTTCTAATTCCACTTGTAGAGCTCAGCATAGAACTCTACTGTCCTCTTTCTAATTCCACTTGTAGAGCTCAGCATAGAACTCTACTGTCCTCTTTCTAATTCCACTTGTAGAGCTCAGCATAGAACTCTACTGTCCTCTTTCTAATTCCACTTGTAGAGCTCAGCATAGAACTCTACTGTCCTCTTTCTAATTCCACTTGTAGAGCTCAGCATAGAACTCTACTGTCCTCTTTCTAATTCCACTTGTAGAGCTCAGCATAGAACTCTGTCCTCTTTCTAATTTCACTTGTAGAGCTCAGCATAGAACTCTGTCCTCTTTCTAATTTCACTATGGCTAGTGAGCTCCTGTCCAACAGCTGATTTGAGGCAATGAATAATTCTTCTTTGTCCATTCTTTTCTCTAAGCCAAAGAAAAATGTGGACCGAGGCATCCATTTCAGAGATTCCTTGAAACTTACTTCTCACCAATGCCCCCTGTGCTCAGATACCCAGCAGGTCTGCCAATGCAGCTTTTTTCCTCTCGAGTGCCTGAGTGTGGCCTCGATCTCCTGTGGGCTCAACCAGCGTCAGGAGTTCCACTATTTCAGACTCTGGGGCGTTCACTGATCTGGTGATATCTCTGGTGACAGTCATCGTATATTGACTACAGAATTGTTGAATCTGGATTTCCCCTATAACCCACCACTGTTGAAGAGATACAAAACTGTCCTCTTCAGACCTCCACCTCTCCCAGAGGAAACTAAAACATTTCCTGAAGAGAGCATCATTCAATATAGTTAAATTAAAATGCCAGTATGCACTTCAGGGTTTTGCAGCGTTAATGTCCACCACCTCTGTTACTAAACAATGATCATAACATCCCACTGGGGTTATCACACTTGATTTACAGACCTGAGATTGATGCTCAAAACAATAAAACCTATCTAACCTGGCCAGAGAGATGGTGTTCTCTCTCACATTAGACCATGTGTTCTGTCTCCTACCTCCATGTTGGCTCCAAACATCACACAGTGTTACAATAAAACCTATCTAACCTGGTCAGAGAGATGGTGTTCTCTCTCACATTAGACCATGTGTTCTGTCTCCTACCTCCATGTTGGCTCCAAACATCACACAGTGTTACAATAAAACCTATCTAACCTGGCCAGAGAGATGGTGTTCTCTCTCACATTAGACCATGTGTTCTGTCTCCTACCTCCATGTTGGCTCCAAACATCACACAGTGTTACAATAAAACCTATCTAACCTGGTCAGAGAGATGGTGTTCTCTCTCACATTAGACCATGTGTTCTGTCTCCTACCTCCATGTTGGCTCCAAACATCACACAGTGTTACAATAAAACCTATCTAACCTGGCCAGAGAGATGGTGTTCTCTCTCACATTAGACCATGTGTTCTGTCTCCTACCTCCATGTTGGCTCCAAACATCACACAGTGTTACAATAAAACCTATCTAACCTGGTCAGAGAGATGGTGTTCTCTCTCACATTAGACCATGTGTTCTGTCTCCTACCTCCATGTTGGCTCCAAACATCACACAGTGTTACAATAAAACCTATCTAACCTGGTCAGAGAGATGGTGTTCTCTCTCACATTAGACCATGTGTTCTGTCTCCTACCTCCATGTTGGCTCCAAACATCACACAGTGTTACAATAAAACCTATCTAACCTGACCAGAGAGATGGTGTTCTCTCTCACATTAGACCATGTGTTCTGTCTCCTACCTCCATGTTGGCTCCAAACATCACACAGTGTTACAATAAAACCTATCTAACCTGGCCAGAGAGATGGTGTTCTCTCTCACATTAGACCATGTGTTCTGTCTCCCTACCTCCATGTTGGCTCCAAACATCACACAGTGTTACAATAAAACCTATCTAACCTGACCAGAGAGATGGTGTTCTCTCTCACATTAGACCATGTGTTCTGTCTCCTACCTCCATGTTGGCTCCAAACATCACACAGTGTTACAATAAAACCTATCTAACCTGGTCAGAGAGATGGTGTTCTCTCTCACATTAGACCATGTGTTCTGTCTCCTACCTCCATGTTGGCTCCAAACATCACACAGTGTTACAATAAAACCTATCTAACCTGACCAGAGAGATGGTGTTCTCTCTCACATTAGACCATGTGTACTGTCTCCTACCTCCATGTTGTCTCCAAACATCACACAGTGTTACAATAAAACCTATCTAACCTGGTCAGAGAGATGGTGTTCTCTCTCACATTAGCTCATGTGTTCTGTCTCCTACCTCCATGTTGGCTCCAAACATCACACAGTGTTACAATAAAACCTATCTAACCTGACCAGAGAGATGGTGTTCTCTCTCACATTAGACCATGTGTTCTGTCTCCTACCTCCATGTTGGCTCCAAACATCACACAGTGTTACAATAAAACCTATCTAACCTGGTCAGAGAGATGGTGTTCTCTCTCACATTAGACCATGTGTTCTGTCTCCTACCTCCATGTTGGCTCCACCAAATATCACATAGTTCATGTGTTACAATAAGGCGTTTTTGAAAAGTCCTTGAGGCTATATGAGGTTCTTTGTGGTGTCTATCTAAATCACTGATTGTGCTGTTAAAATCCCCAGCAATAAATAAATCATCCTCAGCATTACATTTGTCAATGGTATTTGATAATCTCTCTAAAAACATACCCTCTCAACTACCTCTACTGGGGAATATACATCTATTAAACACATAGTGATGTTTTCACATCTCTAACTTTTAATAACCTCCCCTCAACTACCTCTTCAACCTCGTATGACAAAGGCAAAAAACCCTTTTGAGAACAGGATGGCCACACCCCCACTTTTTGAGTTTTTATGACTACATACCACTGTCCCCTGTCCTCCCCAACTCCTGTTGACACAACTTCATTTCCCATATTACTGTGTGTTTCTTGTAGAAAACTTAAGTCAATTCCCTTTCCCTTTATTAACTCATACACTACGACTCTTTCCCCCCATCTCTTGCCCCATTTACATTTAAAGAAGAAATTTTAAAACTGCTCATGGCTGAAGAAAAAAATACAGAGTAAGAAACAGAAAACACATCTCTTTACAGGAAGTGACAGAAAACACATCTCTTTACAGGAAGTGACAGAAAACACATCTCTTTACAGGAAGTGACAGAAAACACATCTCTTTACAGAGTGAAGGCTGTGACTGAACTCTTTCATTTCCTTTAGAATTTACCTCACTTGTCACTCTCGTGAACACTTTGTTTAGTCTAGGAATTTCTGGGCTTGTCAAACTTCACCCGTTATTTTTTACATCAGAAACTTTGCTGACTCAATAAACAATTCACTTTCAGGGAAAAGAAATCCGTTACATTATAATCCTGCATACATTTCTTCCCTTTTGTCAAATTCAGAAATTGACATACCTTTTCAATCCCATACCTCCCTTCCACCCCATTTCTCTCACTATTTTGTTGTGATGCATCAGATGCCTCACTATCGCTATCATCCCCAGAAGAACACTCCATCTCCTCAACCTGTTTATCCTCAACTGATTTATCAATCTCTACCTTCCTCTGGGAATTAGAACCTTCACCATCCCTTAAATTCTTCCTCTTGGAATTAGAACCTTCACCACCCCTTAAATTCTTCCTCTGGGAATTAGAACCTTCACCACCCCTTAAATTCTTCCTCTGGGAATTAGAACCTTCACCACCCCTTAAATTCTTCCTCTGGGAATTAGAACCTTCACCATCCCTTAAATTCTTCCTCTGGGAATTAGAACCTTCACCACCCCTTAAATTCTTCCTCTGGGAATAAGAACCTTCACCATCCCTTAAATTCTTCCTCTGGGAATTAGAACCTTCACCACCCCTTAAATTCTTCCTCTTGGAATTAGAACTTTCACCACCCCTTAAATTCTTCCTCTGGGAATTAGAACCTTCACCACCCCTTAAATTCTTCCTCTGGGAATTAGAACCTTCACCACCCCTTAAATTCTTCCTCTGGGAATTAGAACCTTCACCACCCCTTAAATTCTTCCTCTGGGAATTAGAACCTTCACCATCCCTTAAATTCTTCCTCTGGGAATTAGAACCTTCACCATCCCTTAAATTCTTCCTCTGGGAATTAGAACCTTCACCATCCCTTAAATTCTTCCTCTGGGAATTAGAACCTTCACCATCCCTTAAATTCTTCCTCTGGGAATTAGAACCTTCACCACCCCTTAAATTCTTCCTCTGGGAATTAGAACCTTCACCACCCCTTAAATTCTTCCTCTGGGAATTAGAACCTTCACCATCCCTTAAATTCTTCCTCTGGGAATTAGAACCTTCACCACCCCTTAAATTCTTCCTCTGGGAATTAGAACCTTCACCATCCCTTAAATTCTTCCTCTGGGAATAAGAACCTTCACCACCCCTTAAATTCTTCCTCTGGGAATAAGAACCTTCACCACTCCTTAAATTCTTCCTCTGGGAATAAGAACCTTCACCACCCCTTAAATTCTTCCTCTGGGAATTATAACCTTCACCACCCCTTAAATTCTTCCTCTGGGAATTAGAACCTTCACCACCCCTTAAATTCTTCCTCTGGGAATTAGAACCTTCACCACCCCTTAAATTCTTCCTCTTGGAATTAGAACCTTCACCACCCCTTAAATTCTTCCTCTGGGAATTAGAACCTTCACCACCCCTTAAATTCTTCCTCGGTACTTTGAAAACAGCTGCATTTTCCATTGTTTAACTTTCCTCTTGCCCATTTCATTCTCCAGCACCCCCTCAGTGACCTCAATCACAGTCTCACCTACTGTTCCCCCCCCCCTCTTTTCCCTGCTCTACTACAACTGTCCCCATAACCACATTGCTCTCCTTTCCTAATTTTCCCATCACATCTGCCCACCTTCTCCCTTCTAATGAACCCTTAGCCTGTTCATCCCTTCTCAGTGGTGCTTCAGCTGCACCAACGCTATAGCTGCTACCCAGCTCTGTGTGCTCGTTCTCTGGACAATTACTCAACCAAATGCCCCTCTCTTCCACACCCAAAGCATTTCATCAATCCAGTAGAAGCGTAGAACACATAATCAAACCCGTCAATCTTGAAACTGAACGCTAAATTCAGTTGGGTCAGTATCCTTCTTTAAGATCATGTGTACTTACCTCCTATGAGAATGAGGAGATTTACATCCAAAAAGAACCTTTTTTTTACTGTAGAAACAAGTTGTCCATGATGAGATAACTCTCTCTCCAACACTTCATCTCTAACAAAAGGGGGCACGTTTGAAAGCACAACTTTCTGGGTCTGGGTCTCCCGGCAACACAACACCACTCTCAATTATCGTATTCACATTTTCAAAGGAATCTAAGAAAATTACGACAGAACTATTCATCCTTGAGGCTGATGTTATGCTATCATACCCAATGATAGCGCCCACTGCTAAACTACATTCTTCCACCGAACAACCTGTCTCAGCGGGAATGTTCACCCCATGCCTCCGACTAACATTTTCAAGCTCTACACCTCCACGAGGGGGCCATTACAACCAGCCCCTCCCGCTGGTTGGGCCCTCGAGAGAACCAACCTCAACGATCCCACCTCCTCTATATGTACTTAGTATTAGTGAGACAATACAACCTTAAAACAACTCAACTAATCAATATATAAATATTTATACACACCGAAACACTATAGAGTCAACTTGCTGAGAGAGAGAGAGAGAGAGAGAGAGAGAGAGAGAGAGAGAGAGAGAGAGAGAGAGAGAGAGAGAGACCGAGAGACCCCTGTTAGCTCTATTTTATATTTTTTTTTAAATAATAATCTCACCTTTATTTAACCAGGTAGGCCAGTTGAGAATAACTTCTCATTTACAACTGCGACCTGGCCAAGATAAAGTTAAGCAGTGAGACAACAACACAGAGTTACACAAACAAACGTACAGTCAATAACACAACAGAAAAGAAAAATAGAAAAATATATGTACTTTGTGTGCAGATGTAGAAGAGTATGGAGGTAAGGCAATAAACAGGCCATAGAGGCGAAAATAATTACAATATAAGTTATAAGTCTCCAGCTTCAGTGATTATTGCAATTCGTTCCAGTCATTGGCAGCAGAGAACTAGAAGGAAAGTCGGCCAAAGGAGGTGTTGGCTTTGGGGGTGACCAGAGAGATATACCTGCTGGAGCGCGTGCTACGGGTGGGTGTTGCCATGGTGACCAGTGAGCTGAGATAAGGCAGGGCTTTACCTAGGATATACTTATAGATGACCTGGAGCCAGTGGGTTTGGCGATGAATTTGTAGCGAGGGGCCAGCCGGCGAGATCATACAGGTCGCAGTGGTGGGTAGTATATGGGGCTTTGGTGACAAAACGGATGGCACTGTGATAGACTGCATCCAATTTGTTGAGTAGAGTGTTGGAGGCTGTTTTGTAAATGACATCGCCGAAGTCGAGGATCGGTAGGATAGTCAGTTTTACGAGGGTATGTTTGGCAGCATGAGTGAAGGATGCTTTGTTGCGAAATAGGAAGCCGATTCTAGATTACATTTTGGATTGGAGATGTTTAATGTGAGTCTGGAAGGAGAGTTTACAGTCTAACCAGACACCTAGGTATTTGTAGTTGTTCACATATTCTAAGTCAGAACCGTCCAGAGTACTGATGCTGGTCGGGCGGGCAGGTTTGGGCAGTGATCGATTGAAGAGCATGCATTTAGTTGTACTTACATTTAAGAGCAGTTGGAGGCCACGGAAGGAGAGTTGTATGGCATTGAAGCTCGTCTGGAGGTTAGTTAACACAGTGTCCAAAGAAGGGCCAGAAGTATACAGAATGGTGTCGTCTGCGTAGAGGTGGATTAGAGAATCACCAGCAGCAAGAGGGACATCATTGATACAGGCCTCTATGGGCCCCTGTGAGCACCTTTGGGGCCCTGTGAGCCCCTATGCAGCTCTGGTCTAAAGTAGTGCACTATATAGGGTGACATTTGGAACACAGACAAGGAGGTTATTTTTCATGGAAACACAAACCCTGATCAAATACTGACGCCCCGGGATACGTTTGGGACCAGAGCACTCCCTCGGCCCGGGGTGTTACTACGCAGGACTATTTGTTCTTCGCTTAATAGTACAGCCACGCAAGCACATACACACCCCACTGGGTTACCGTGGCGATTCATCACTGTCAGTTAGTGGTGTCTGTGTGTGTATTGTGTGTGTGTGTATGGCTTTAGGAAGATACACAGCACATCAAAAGCAGGACAAAGGGTTGTGGAGGACATCAGGACAAAGGGTTGTGGTGGACATCAGGACAAAGGGTTGTGGTGGACATCAGGACAAAGGGTTGTGGTGGACATCAGGACAAAGGGTTGTGGTGGACATCAGGACAAAGGGTTGTGGTGGACATCAGGACAAAGGGTTGTGGTGGACATCAGGACAAAGGGTTGTGGAGGACATCAGTGGGGCTGGTAACAGTCAGCAACATTCTGCTTGGACTGAAGAACTCGTTTGACTCCGTTCACCAACGCTCCTGAGGAAGCTTGAGGAACTCAGCTTTGACAGCACTCAAGTGGTTCACATCATACTGACAGGAGAGGAGTCAGGACACCGAACTGCAGAACACGCAGTCAGCCCAGGTACCAGTGGTGAAGGGAGTCCCACAACGGAGTGTGCTTGGACCCCTGCTGTTCTGCATTTATATAAAAGACTTTCCATCAGTGGTGGACAAAAGCTGCATACAATACCCGGAGTAGACAAAACATTAAGATTGCTCTTTCCATGACATAGACTGACCAGGTGAATCCAGATGAAAGCTATGATCCCTTATTGATGTCACTTGTTAAATCCACTTCAATCAGTGTAGATGAAGGGGAGGAGACAGGTTAAAGCAGACATTTGAGACATGGATTGTGTGTGTGTGTGTGTACCATTCAGAGGGTGAACGGGCAAGACAAAACATGTTATGTGCTGTATATGTTTCTACTGATTCTATGAAAAACCAGGACTCCCTGGAAAACAGTCAACATTGTTACTGAGTGGACTCCCCTGGCTAAATAAATAAAATGATTTGAAACTAAATTAAATCTGCTTCTGTATTTGTAAATGCTTTATTGACCGAGAGAGTAGAGAAAGGGGCGGATAGGAGAGGCGGATAGGAGAGACGGATAGGAGAGACGGATAGGAGAGACGGATAGGAGAGACGGATAGGAGAGGCGGATAGGAGAGACGGATAGGAGAGACGGATAGGAGAGACGGATAGGAGAGACGGATAGGAGAGACGGATAGGAGAGACGGATAGGAGAGACGGATAGGAGAGACGGATAGGAGAGACGGATAGGAGAGACGGATAGGAGAGACGGATAGGAGAGACGGATAGGAGAGACGGATAGGAGAGACGGATAGGAGAGACGGATAGGAGAGCTCCATCAGGGAGAAGGGAGCACACAGAGATTGGAAGGGCATTGAGGGTTACCACTGGACTAGGGCTCCACAGCGCCTGGGGATTCAATCAACCCAGAGGGTACCTGGCAGTTTACATACCTGGCAGTTTACATACCTGGCAGTTTACATACCTGGCAGTTTACATACCTGGCAGTTTAGACACATGGCAGTTTACATACCTGGCAGTTTACATACCGGCTTCACGGGTTGAGCAATGATAGACTATAGCCAGGTTCATGATATGGCTTTGGTCCCATATCTAGGCCTTAATGTCAGTATCCATTTCATTTCAGATAGCTGTGTAAATCTGAAACGCTGAAAAGATTACAGCCTGTCGTCCCAGTAGTAGGACTACATGTGATTACAAGACCACTCACAGCTCACGGTCTTACTTTGTGGCAGACAGAACAGTTTGACTTCATCTCTCCGCTTCTTTAAGTCCTGAAGTGGAGGAGGAAAGGAGAAGCAAGGGAGAGAGGTAATGAAGGAGATCACACACTGACCCACACACACAGATCAGTCACTGGTGGTTCAATTAGGCCGACAGAAGCGTGGCCTTGAGGGTTGGAGGGCTTTAAGACCAGACAAACCCTTGGCACTGTCTGTCTGTATGTCTCTCACACACATGTCTCTCACACACACACACAGAGAGCTAGGAATCAAAATCAGAGTATAGGAAGACCTGCATGCAGAAAAGCCTTGATGTGACAGACAGGGAGCTCTCTCTCTTTCTCCCCCTCTATTTCTCTCTCTCTTCTCCCCCTCTATTTCTCTCTCTCTCTTTCTCCCCCCTTTATTTCTCTCTCTCTCTTTCTCGGCCCATCTCTCTCTCTCTCTCTCTCTCTCTCTCTCTCTCTCTCTCTGCCCTTCTCTCTCTGAATCTCTGCCCATCAATCTCTCTCTCTCTATTTCACTCCTCTCTCTATATATCAATTCAATTCAATTCAATTCAGGGGGCTTTATTGGCATGGGAAACACATTGCCAAAGCAAGTGAAATAGATAATAAACAAAAGGGAAATAAACAATAAAAATGAACAGTAAACATTACACTCACAGATGTTCCAAAAGAATAAAGACATTTTAAATGTCGTATTATGTCTATATACAGTGTTGTAACGATGTGCAAATAGTTAAAGTAGAAAAGGGAAAATAAATAAATAAATATGGGTTGTATTTACAATGGTGTTTGTTCTTCACTGGCTGCTCTTTTCTTGTAGCAACAGGTCACACATCTTGCTGCTGTGATGGCACACTGTGGTATTTCACCCAGTAGATATGGGAGTTTATCAGAATCGGGTTTGTTTTCGAATTCTTTGTGGATCTGTGTAATCTGAGGGAAATATATGTCTCCAATATGGTCATACATTTGGCAGGTTAGGAAGTGCAGTGCAGTTTCCACCTCATTTTGTGGGCAGTGTGCACATAGCCTGTCTTCTCTCTCTCTCTCTCTCTGCCCTTCTCTCCCTGAATCTCTCTCTGCCCATCTCTCTCTCTCTCTCTCTCTCTCTCTCTCTCTCTCTCTCTCTCTCTCTCTCTCTCTCTCTCTCTCTCTCTCTCTCTCTCTCTCTCTCTTTTTCTGAATTTCTTCCCTCCTTCTCTCTCCCTCTATCTCTTCTTCAACAATGGAACGGAGGGCGAGCCTCAAGAGTTTATCCTCACATCTCAGAGTCCGAATCTGTTTGATGTGGACTCAAGTCGTTCGTCTGTTCGTTGGGCGGTAATGAGTCTGTCCAAAATGGCATCCTATTCCCTATGTAGTGCACTATTTATGACCAGAGCCCTAATCCCAACATAGTGCACTACTTTCCTGTGGGTACTGGTCAAATGTAGTGCACCATCTAGGGAATAGGGTGTGAGTGTGTATTCAGCACATTGAGCTGAGGCTGATTAATGACCGGTACTTAGCTTTGAGACATGGTCAACAAACAGACTGGTTCACCCCACACACACACCACACACACTCACACACACACATTATTTTATATTGATTAAGAAGAATGCTGGGTTGGTTGACTTACAGTCAAATTATACTTCCCACACCAGGCTTATAATATCACATGTATTCAGCAGATTGTGTGTGTGTGTGTGTGTGTGTGTGTGTGTGTGTGTGTGTGTGTGTGTGTGTGTGTGTGTGTGTGTGTGTGTGTGTGTGTGTGTGTGTGTGTGTGTGTGTGTGTGTGTGTGTGTGTGATAAACACAGGGCTGTGACGCTCATGACATTTCATCAGCCGGTGATTGTAAAACAAATAACTGGTCGGTCTCACAGTAATTGACCGTTAATTGACACGAAGACATTTAGCATCTCCTGTCTTCCACACAGACCACAAGCCACTGATTCAGACCTTTGGAACATCTACATTTAAAAGGTCTAACTCCATGTAATATAGTCTAGACCTCCACAATAAATCCATTATTTATTTTAGACAGGTCTAAAGAAACATGATATGAAGAAGATTTAGTCTATTTCAGAAGAACAAAATAACATACTCTGAGTTGTCCTTATGTTAGGTCCTGATGTGGCTAGGCCATATGGCTGTGGACTACACTAGTTCATTTAGCAGGTCCTGATCTGACTAGGCCATATGGCTGTGGACTACACTAGTTCATTTAGCAGGTCCTGATGTGGCTAGGCCATATGGCTGTGGACTACACTAGTTCATTTAGCAGGTCCTGATGTGGCTAGGCCATATGGCTGTGGACTACACTAGTTCATTTAGCAGGTCCTGATGTGGCTAGGCCATATGGCTGTGGACTACACTAGTTCATTTAGCAGGTCCTGATCTGGCTAGGCCATATGGCTGTGGACTACACTAGTTCATTTAACAGGTCCTGATCTGGCTAGGCCATATGGCTGTGGACTACACTAGTTCATTTAGCAGGTCCTGATGTGACTAGGCCATATGGCTGTGGACTACACTAGTTCATTTAGCAGGTCCTGATCTGACTAGGCCATATGGCTGTGGACTACACTAGTTCATTTAGCAGGTCCTGATCTGGCTAGGCCATATGGCTGTGGACTACACTAGTTCATTTAGCAGGTCCTGATGTGACTAGGCCATATGGCTGTGGACTACACTAGTTCCTTTAGCAGGTCCTGATCTGACTAGGCCATATGGCTGTGGACTACACTAGTTCATTTAGCAGGTCCTGATCTGACTAGGCCATATGGCTGTGGACTACACTAGTTCATTTTGCAGGTCCTGATGTGGCTAGGCCATATGGCTGTGGACTACACTAGTTCATTTAGCAGGTCCTGATCTGGCTAGGCCATATGGCTGTGGACTACACTAGTTCATTTAGCAGGTCCTGATCTGACTAGGCCATATGGCTGTGGACTACACTAGTTCATTTTGCAGGTCCTGATGTGGCTAGGCCATATGGCTGTGGACTACACTAGTTCATTTAGCAGGTCCTGATCTGGCTAGGCCATATGGCTGTGGACTACACTAGTTAATTTGGCAGGTCCTGATGTGGCTAGGCCATATGGCTGTGGACTACACTAGTTCATTTAGCAGGTCCTGATGTGGCTAGGCCATATGGCTGTGGACTACACTAGTTCATTTAGCAGGTCCTGATCTGACTAGGCCATATGGCTTTGGACTACACTAGTTCATTTAGCAGGTCCTGATCTGACTAGGCCATATGGCTGTGGACTACACTAGTTCATTTAGCAGGTCCTGATGTGGCTAGGCCATATGGCTGTGGACTAAACTAGTTCATTTAGCAGGTCCTGATCTGACTAGGCCATATGGCTGTGGACTACACTAGTTCATTTAGCAGGTCCTGATGTGGCTAGGCCATATGGCTGTGGACTACACTAGTTCATTTAGCATGTCCTGATCTGACTAGGCCATATGGCTGTGGACTACACTAGTTCATTTAGCAGGTCCTGATGTGGCTAGGCCATATGGCTGTGGACTACACTAGTTCATTTAGCAGGTCCTGATGTGGCTAGGCCATATGGCTGTGGACTACACTAGTTCATTTAGCAGGTCCTGATCTGGCTAGGCCATATGGCTGTGGACTACACTAGTTCATTTAGCAGGTCCTGATCTGGCTAGGCCATATGGCTGTGGACTAAACTAGTTCATTTAGCAGGTCCTGATCTGACTAGGCCATATGGCTGTGGACTACACTAGTTCATTTAGCAGGTCCTGATCTGACTAGGCCATATGGCTGTGGACTACACTAGTTCATTTAGCAGGTCCTGATGTGGCTAGGCCATATGGCTGTGGACTACACTAGTTCATTTAGCAGGTCCTGATCTGACTAGGCCATATGGCTGTGGACTACACTAGTTCATTTAGCAGGTCCTGATCTGGCTAGGCCATATGGCTGTGGACTACACTAGTTCATTTAGCAGGTCCTGATCTGACTAGGCCATATGGCTGTGGACTACACTAGTTCATTTAGCAGGTCCTGATGTGACTAGGCCATATGGCTGTGGACTACACTAGTTCCTTTAGCAGGTCCTGATCTGACTAGGCCATATGGCTGTGGACTACACTAGTTCATTTAGCAGGTCCTGATCTGACTAGGCCATATGGCTGTGGACTACACTAGTTCATTTAGCAGGTCCTGATGTGGCTAGGCCATATGGCTGTGGACTACACTAGTTCATTTAGCAGGTCCTGATGTGACTAGGCCATATGGCTGTGGACTACACTAGTTCCTTTAGCAGGTCCTGATCTGACTAGGCCATATGGCTGTGGACTACACTAGTTCATTTAGCAGGTCCTGATCTGACTAGGCCATATGGCTGTGGACTACACTAGTTCATTTTGCAGGTCCTGATGTGGCTAGGCCATATGGCTGTGGACTACACTAGTTCATTTAGCAGGTCCTGATCTGGCTAGGCCATATGGCTGTGGACTACACTAGTTCATTTAGCAGGTCCTGATCTGACTAGGCCATATGGCTGTGGACTACACTAGTTCATTTTGCAGGTCCTGATGTGGCTAGGCCATATGGCTGTGGACTACACTAGTTCATTTAGCAGGTCCTGATCTGGCTAGGCCATATGGCTGTGGACTACACTAGTTAATTTAGCAGGTCCTGATGTGGCTAGGCCATATGGCTGTGGACTACACTAGTTCATTTAGCAGGTCCTGATGTGGCTAGGCCATATGGCTGTGGACTACACTAGTTCATTTAGCAGGTCCTGATCTGACTAGGCCATATGGCTGTGGACTACACTAGTTCATTTAGCAGGTCCTGATCTGACTAGGCCATATGGCTGTGGACTACACTAGTTCATTTAGAAGGTCCTGATGTGGCTAGGCCATATGGCTGTGGACTAAACTAGTTCATTTAGCAGGTCCTGATCTGACTAGGCCATATGGCTGTGGACTACACTAGTTCATTTAGCAGGTCCTGATCTGACTAGGCCATATGGCTGTGGACTACACTAGTTCATTTAGCAGGTCCTGATGTGGCTAGGCCATATGGCTGTGGACTACACTAGTTCATTTAGCAGGTCCTGATGTGGCTAGGCCATATGGCTGTGGACTACACTAGTTCATTTAGCAGGTCCTGATCTGACTAGGCCATATGGCTGTGGACTACACTAGTTCATTTAGCAGGTCCTGATCTGGCTAGGCCATATGGCTGTGGACTACACTAGTTCATTTAGCAGGTCCTGATCTGACTAGGCCATATGGCTGTGGACTACACTAGTTCATTTAGCAGGTCCTGATCTGGCTAGGCCATATGGCTGTGGACTACACTAGTTCATTTAGCAGGTCCTGATCTGGCTAGGCCATATGGCTGTGGACTACACTAGTTCATTTAGCAGGTCCTGATGTGGCTAGGCCATATGGCTGTGGACTACACTAGTTCATTTAGCAGGTCCTGATCTGGCTAGGCCATATGGCTGTGGACTACACTAGTTCATTTAGCAGGTCCTGATCTGGCTAGGCCATATGGCTGTGGACTACACTAGTTCATTTAGCAGGTCCTGATCTGACTAGGCCATATGGCTGTGGACTACACTAGTTCATTTAGCAGGTCCTGATCTGACTAGGCCATATGGCTGTGGACTACACTAGTTCATTTAGCAGGTCCTGATCTGGCTAGGCCATATGGCTGTGGACTACACTAGTTCATTTAGCAGGTCCTGATCTGACTAGGCCATATGGCTGTGGACTACACTAGTTCATTTAGCAGGTCCTGATCTGGCTAGGCCATATGGCTGTGGACTACACTAGTTCATTTAGCAGGTCCTGATCTGACTAGGCCATATGGCTGTGGACTACACTAGTTCATTTAGCAGGTCCTGATCTGGCTAGGCCATATGGCTGTGGACTACACTAGTTCATTTAGCAGGTCCTGATCTGACTAGGCCATATGGCTGTGGACTACACTAGTTCATTTAGCAGGTCCTGATCTGGCTAGGCCATATGGCTGTGGACTACACTAGTTCATTTAGCAGGTCCTGATCTGACTAGGCCATATGGCTGTGGACTACACTAGTTCATTTAGCAGGTCCTGATCTGACTAGGCCATATGGCTGTGGACTACACTAGTTCATTTAGCAGGTCTTGATGTGGCTAGCCCATATGGCTGTGGACTACACTAGTTCATTTAGCAGGTCCTGATCTGGCTAGGCCATATGGCTGTGGACTACACTAGTTCATTTAGCAGGTCCTGATCTGGCTAGGCCATATGGCTGTGGACTACACTAGTTCATTTAGCAGGTCCTGATCT
>NW_025549934.1:0-28415 GCF_905237065.1 Salmo salar | reverse complement strand
CTATCTACTGAGAATATTGCAAAATGTGCTTTCACCGAAAAGCTATTTTAAAATCGGACACCTCGATTGCACAAAGGGAGTTCTGTATCTATAATTCTTAAAATAATTGTTATGTTTTTTGTCAACGTTTATCGTGAGTAATTTAGTAAATTCACCGGAGGTTTGCGGGGTATGCTAGTTCTGAACGTCACATGCTAATGTAAAAAGCTGTTTTTTTATATAAATATGAACTTGATTGAACAAAACATGCATGTATTGTATAACATAATGTCCTAGGGGTGTCATCTGATGAAGATCATCAAAGGTTAGTGCTGCATTTAGCTGTCTTCTGGGTTTTTGTGACATTATATGCTAGCCTGTTGGGTCTAGGGGGCAGCATTTGCACGTCTGGATAAAAAAAATGTACCCGATTTAATCTGGTTACTAATCCTACCCAGTAACTAGAATATGCATATACTTATTATATATGGATAGAAAACACTCTAAAGTTTCCAAAACTGTTTGAATGGTGTCTGTGAGTATAACAGAACTCATTTGGCAGGCAAAACCCTGAGACATTTTCTGACAGGAAGTGGATACCTGATGTGTTGTATTGACTTTAAACCTATCCCATTGAAAAACACAGGGGTTTAGGAATATTTTGGCACTTCCTATTGCTTCCACTAGATGTCACCAGCCTTTACAAGTGTTTTGAGTCTTCTGGAGGAGATCTGACCGAACAAGAGCCATGGAACGGTGATGTCCCATTAGACACCTGGCGCGCTAGTTCATGTTGGGTACCCTCGTTCCAATACGTTATAAAAGAGTATGCATTCGTCCACCTTGAATATTATTCATGTTCTGGTTAAAAAGGCCCTAATGATTTATGCTATACAACGTTTGACATGTTTGAACGAACGGAAATATATTTTTTTCCCCTCGTTCATGACGAGAAGTCCGGCTGGCTTACATCATGTGCTAACGAGACGGAGATTTTTGGACATAAATGATGAGCTTTTTTTGAACAAAACTACATTCGTTATGGACCTGTGATACCTGGAAGTGACATCTGATGAAGAGAATCAAAGGTAATGGATTATTTACATAGTATTTTCGATTTTAGATCTCCCCAACATGACGTCTAGTCTGTATCGCAACGCGTATTTTTCTGGGGCGCAGTGCTCAGATTATTGCAAAGTGTGATTTCCCAGTAAGGTTATTTTTAAATCTGGCAAGTTGATTGCGTTCAAGAGATGTAAATCTATAATTCTTTAAATGACAATATAATATTTTACCAATGTTTTCTAATTTTAATTCTTTAATTTCTGACGCTGACTTGACTGCCGGTTATTGGAGGGAAACGATTTCCTCAACATCAATGCCATAGTAAAAACGCTGTTTTTGGATATAAATATGAACTTGATAGAACTAAAAATGCATGCATTGTCTAACATAATGTCCTAGGAGTGTCATCTGATGGAGATTGTAAAAGGTTAGTGCATCATTTTAGCTGGTTTTATGGTTTTGGTGACCCTGTCTTTGACTTGACAAAACATTACACACAACTCTTGTAAATGTACTGTCCTAACATACTCTAAATTTATGCTTTCGCCGTAAAACCTTTTTGAAATCCAAAAAACGTGGTTAGATTAAGGAGATGTTTATCTTTCAAATGGTGTAACATAGTTGTATTTTTGAAAAATTTGAATTTTGACATTTATTTGGATTCAAATTTGCCGCTCTTGAAATGCACCTGCTGTTGATGGAGTGCACCACGGGTGGCACGCTAGCGTCCCACCTAGCCCCAAGAGGTTAACTTGAAAAATGGGTGTCTGATTATTTCTGGCTGGGTACTCTGCTGACATAATCTAATGTTTTGCTTTCGCTGTAAAGCCTTTTTGAAATCGGACAGTGTAGTTAGATAAAGGAGAGTCTTGTCTTTAAAATGCTGTGAAATAGTCATATGTTTGAAAAATTGAAGTTTTTGTATTTTTGAGGAATTTGTAATTCGCTCCACGCCTATCATTGGATATTGGAGCAGGTGTTCCGCTAGCGGAACGTCTAGATGTAAGAGGTTAACAGTGTGCCTCCTGTATGACATACGAGATAACAACCATCTCCTCATTCTCCTTTTCCACCATATCAACCACCCCAATTCCAATTTGTTTCCATAGTCCCCTCATCCCCTAGCTACACT
The DNA here is from genome assembly GCF_905237065.1 of Salmo salar. Taxonomy (NCBI): domain Eukaryota; kingdom Metazoa; phylum Chordata; class Actinopteri; order Salmoniformes; family Salmonidae; genus Salmo; species Salmo salar. The sequence goes on along the minus strand of NW_025549934.1, from coordinate 26,239 downwards.
CCAAGATACTTGAACCCTCCTTACACCATTCCAACCCCCAAGGAAAAGCCATAATCCCTCCAGACCATTTCCCAATCTGCAAAGCACAACTTTTTCCCAATTTACCTTTGCAGAGGATATTCCCTTAAACCGACCAACTATGAGACTCAAACTATCCACCTCTGCTTGATTTTTCACCAAAATAACTACATCATCAGCATATGCTGAGAGACCAATAGGAGGAATATCCTCTGAAAGGTTCACCCCTTCAATGTGACTTCTAATGCTATTTAGTAGTGGCTCTATAGCGATGGCATATTACATTCCCGACAATGAACACCCCTGCCTAATTCCTCTACACACTTTAACTTGTTAGGGATAGGGGGCAGTATTTATATGGCCAGATAAAAAACGTACCCGATTTAATCTGGTTACTACTCCTGCCCACTAACTAGAATATGCATATAATTATTGGCTTTGGATAGAAAACGCCCTAAAGTTTCTAAAAATGTTTGAATGGTGTCTGTGAGTATAACAGAACTCATATGGCAGGCAAAAACCTGAGAAGATTTCATGCAGGAAGTGGCCTGTCTGACAAGGTGTCGTTCTTCTTGTCTCTGTTTATTGAAGACTGAGGATCTTAGCTGTAACGTGACACTTCCTACGGCTCCCATAGGCTCTCAGAGCCCGGGAAAAAGCTGAACGATAGCCTCTGGCTGAAACACATTATCGCCTTTGCCAAGTGGCCGATCAGAGGACAAAGGGCTTAGGCGCGTGCCTGAGTCGACCCAGTGATTTATTTTCTTTCGATCTGTTTACCTAATTGCAGATTCCCGGTCGGAATATTATCGCTTTTTACGAAAAAATTGGCTTAAAAATTGATTTTAAACAGCGGTTGACATGCTTCGAAGTACGGTAATGAAATATTTAGAAATCTTTTGTCACGAAATGCACCGTGCGCGTGACCCTTATTTCCATTCGGATAGTGTCTTGAACGCATCGAACAAAACACCGCTGTTGGAACATAACTATGGATTATTTTGGACCAAACCAACATTTGTTATTGAAGTAGAAGTCCTGGGAGTGCATTCTGACGAAGACAGCAAAGGTAATCAAACTTTTCTAATAGTAAATCGGAGTTTGGTGAAGGCTAAACTTGCTGGGTGTCTAAATAGCTAGCCCTGTGATGCCGGGCTATCTACTTAGAATATTGCAAAATGTGCTTTCACCGAAAGCTATTTTAAAATCGGACATATCGAGTGCATAGAGGAGTTCTGTATCTATAATTCTTAAAATAATTGTTATGCTTTTTGTGAGCGTTTGTCGTGAGTAATTTAGTAAATTGTTAGTAAATTCGCCGGAAGTTTGCGGGGTATGCTAGTTCTGAACGTCACATGCTAATGTAAAAGCTGGTTTTTGATATAAATATGAACTTGATTGAACAAAACATGCATGTATTTTATAACATAATGCCCTAGGGTTGTCATCTGATGAAGATCATCAAAGGTTAGTGCTGCATTTAGCTGTCTTCTGGGTTTATGTGACATTATATGCTAGCTTGAAAAATGGGTGTGTGATTATTTCTGGCTGGGTACTCTGCTGACATAATCTAATGTTTTGCTTTCGTTGTAAAGCCTTTTTGAAATCGGACAGTGTGGTTAGATTAACGAGAGTCTTGTCTTTAAATGCTGTAAAATAGTCATATGTTTGAGAAATTGAAGTAATAGCATTTCTAAGGTATTTGAATAACGCGCCACAGGATTCAACTGGCTGTTGAGTAGGTGGGACGAATTCATCCCTGCCGGTCCTAGAGAGGTTAACCTCTATGGGACCGGCGGGACGAATTCGTCCCACCTACGTAACATCCACTGCCAGCCTGTGGCGCGATTTTCAAAATCTTCAAAATCCTATTACTTCAATTTCTCAAACATATGACTATTTTACAGCCATTTAAAGATAAGACTCTCGTTAATCTAACCACACTGTCCGATTTCAAAAAGGCTTTACAACGAAAGCAAAACATTAGATTATGTCAGCAGAGTACCAAGCCAGAAATAATCAGACACCCATTTTTCAAGCCAGCATATAATGTCACCAAAACCCAGAAGACAGCTAAATGCAGCACTCACCTTTGATGATCTTCATCAGATGACAACCCTAGGACATTATGTTATACAATACATGCATGTTTTGTTCAATCAAGTTCATATTTATATCAAAAACCAGCTTTTTACATTAGCATGTGACGTTCAGAACTAGCATACCCCGCAAACTTACGGGGAATTCGCTAACATTTTACTAAATTACTCACGATAAACGTTCACAAAAAGCATAACAATTATTTTAAGAATTATAGATACAGACCTCTCTATGCACTCGATATGTCCGATTTAAAATAGCTTTTGTGAAAGCACATTTTGCAATATTCTAAGTATATAGCCCAGGCATCACGGGCTCGCTTATTTAGACATCCGGCAAGTTTAGCACTCACCATAATCATATTTACTATTATAAAAATGTCATTACCTTTTGTTGTCTTCGTCAGAATGCACACCCAGGACGTCTACTTCAATAACAAATGTTGGTTTGGTCCAAAATAATCCATCGTTATATCCGAATAGCGGCGTTTTGTTCGATGCGTTCCAGACACTATCCGAAATAGTAAAGAAGTGTCGCGCGCTTGCGCAATTCCTGACAATAAAATTCAAAGTATTCAATTGCCGTACGTCGAAGCATGTCAACCGCTGTTTAAAATCAATTTTTACGTCATTTTTCTCGTAGAAAAGCGGTAAAATTCCGACAGGGAATCTCCTTTCGGCAAACAGAGGAAAAATCCCAAAGGCGGGGCGGTCGGGGTCACGCGCATAAGCTAGTGTCTCTTGATGGGCCACTTGAGAAAGGCGATAATGTGTTTCAGCCTGGGGCTGGAATGACGACATTCTCTTTTTTCCCGGGCTCTGAGCGCCTATGGACGACGTGGGAAGTGTCACGTTAGAGCAGAGATCCTTAGTAAATGATAGAGATGGCAAAGAAGTTCCAGAAATGGTCAGACAGGCCACTTCCTGTAAAGGAATCTCTCAGGTTTTGACCTGCCATTTGAGTTCTGTTATACTCACAGACACCATTCAAACAGTTTTAGAAAATTTAGGGTGTTTTCTATCCATATGTAATAAGTATATGCATATTCTAGTTACTGAGTAGGAGTGGTAACCAGATTAAATCGGGTATGTTTTTTATCCAGCCGTGTCAATGCTGCCCCCTAGCCCTAACAGGTTAAAAAGGAGCACTCAAGCCAATGTTAACTTTCAATACACTTTCAATGTCACCATATATCTCCCTGATCATGGCAATATAAAACCAGAACTGAAACCAAAAGGCTCAAAAGTGTCCCGAAAGGTATTGATGTTCAACTCGGTCAAATGCCTTTTCCTGATCAATTGAAATTAGACCAGCATTCAACCCAATAGCCCTAGAGATGTCCAAAAAATCCAGAATCAGAGAAATGTTATCCCCTATCTGCCTGCCGGAAACACAGTAGGACTGGTCCGTATGTATGATTTGCCCCATCACCTCCCTCAGCCTGTTGGACAAAGCCTTGGACAGGATCTTATAATCAGTGCACAATAAGGCCACCGGCCTCCAGTTCTTCAACTCCATAGGGTCAACCTTTTTTGGCAGTAGGATGAGGACAGCCCTTCTGCAGCTTATTGTTAGTAACCCTCCGGTCAAACTATCGTTAACAACTGCTAGCCAATCCTCTCCCAACAAAGCCCAAGAAGACTTATAAAAGTCAACGGGAAGCCCATCAATGCCTGGTGCCCTTCCATTTTCCATGCCTTTGCAGGAGTTATACACTGCATTAAAAGGCAATGGTTGCTCAAGCTCAACCTGAGCTTCTGCAGCCACCTGTGGCAGCCCATCAAGGAACTGCTGTGTCACTGTTTTATCCTCTTTCTAATTCCACTTGTAGAGCTCAGCATAGAACTCTACTGTCCTCTTTCTAATTCCACTTGTCGAGCTCAGCATAGAACTCTACTGTCCTCTTTCTAATTCCACTTGTAGAGCTCAGCATAGAACTCTACTGTCCTCTTTCTAATTCCACTTGTAGAGCTCAGCATAGAACTATACTGTCCTCTTTCTAATTCCACTTGTAGAGCTCAGCATAGAACTCTACTGTCCTCTTTCTAATTCCACTTGTAGAGCTCAGCATAGAACTCTACTGTCCTCTTTCTAATTCCACTTGTAGAGCTCAGCATAGAACTCTACTGTCCTCTTTCTAATTCCACTTGTAGAGCTCAGCATAGAACTCTGTCCTCTTTCTAATTCCACTTGTAGAGCTCAGCATAGAACTCTACTGTCCTCTTTCTAATTCCACTTCTAGAGCTCAGCATAGAACTCTGTCCTCTTTCTAATTCCACTTGTAGAGCTCAGCATAGAACTCTACTGTCCTCTTTCTAATTCCACTTGTAGAGCTCAGCATAGAACTCTACTGTCCTCTTTCTAATTCCACTTGTAGAGCTCAGCATAGAACTCTACTGTCCTCTTTCTAATTCCACTTGTAGAGCTCAGCATAGAACTCTACTGTCCTCTTTCTAATTCCACTTGTAGAGCTCAGCATAGAACTCTGTCCTCTTTCTAATTCCACTTGTAGAGCTCAGCATAGAACTCTACTGTCCTCTTTCTAATTCCACTTCTAGAGCTCAGCATAGAACTCTACTGTCCTCTTTCTAATTCCACTTGTAGAGCTCAGCACAGAACTCTGTCCTCTTTCTAATTCCACTTGTAGAGCTCAGCATAGAACTCTACTGTCCTCTTTCTAATTCCACTTGTAGAGCTCAGCATAGAACTATACTGTCCTCTTTCTAATTCCACTTGTAGAGCTCAGCACAGAACTCTACTGTCCTCTTTCTAATTCCACTTGTAGAGCTCAGCATAGAACTCTACTGTCCTCTTTCTAATTCCACTTGTAGAGCTCAGCATAGAACTCTACTGTCCTCTTTCTAATTCCACTTGTAGAGCTCAGCATAGAACTCTGTCCTCTTTCTAATTTCACTATGGCTAGTGAGCTCCTGTCCAACAGCTGATTTGAGGCAATTAATAATTCTTCTTTGTCCATTCTTTTTCTCTAAGCCAAAGAAAAATGTGGACGAGGCATCCATTTCAGAGATTCCTTGAAACTTACTTCTCACCAATGCCCCCTGTGCTCAGATACCCAGCAGGTCTGCCAATGCAGCTTTTTTCCTCTCGAGTGCCTGAGTGTGGCCTCGATCTCCTGTGGGCTCAACCAGCGTCAGGAGTTCCACTATTTCAGACTCTGGGGCGTTCACTGATCTGGTGATATCTCTGGTGACAGTCATCGTATATTGACTACACAATTGTTGAATCTGGATTTCCCCTATAACCCACCACTGTTGAAGAGATACAAAACTGTCCTCTTCAGACCTCCACCTCTCCCAGAGGAAACTAAAACATTTCCTGAAGAGAGCATCATTCAATATAGTTAAATTAAAATGCCAGTATGCACTTCAGGGTTTTGCAGCGTTAATGTCCACCACCTCTGTTACTAAACAATGATCATAACATCCCACTGGGGTTATCACACTTGATTTACAGACCTGAGATTGATGCTCAAAACAATAAAACCTATCTAACCTGTCCAGAGAGATGGTGTTCTCTCTCACATTAGACCATGTGTTCTGTCTCCTACCTCCATGTTGGCTCCAAACATCACACAGTGTTACAATAAAACCTATCTAACCTGGCCAGAGAGATGGTGTTCTCTCTCACATTAGACCATGTGTTCTGTCTCCTACCTCCATGTTGGCTCCAAACATCACACAGTGTTACAATAAAACCTATCTAACCTGGTCAGAGAGATGGTGTTCTCTCTCACATTAGACCATGTGTTCTGTCTCCTACCTCCATGTTGGCTCCAAACATCACACAGTGTTACAATAAAACCTATCTAACCTGGTCAGAGAGATGGTGTTCTCTCTCACATTAGACCATGTGTTCTGTCTCCTACCTCCATGTTGGCTCCAAACATCACACAGTGTTACAATAAAACCTATCTAACCTGGTCAGAGAGATGGTGTTCTCTCTCACATTAGACCATGTGTTCTGTCTCCTACCTCCATGTTGGCTCCAAACATCACACAGTGTTACAATAAAACCTATCTAACCTGGTCAGAGAGATGGTGTTCTCTCTCACATTAGACCATGTGTTCTGTCTCCTACCTCCATGTTGGCTCCAAACATCACACAGTGTTACAATAAAAGCTATCTAACCTGACCAGAGAGATGGTGTTCTCTCTCACATTAGACCATGTGTTCTGTCTCCTACCTCCATGTTGGCTCCAAACATCACACAGTGTTACAATAAAACCTATCTAACCTGACCAGAGAGATGGTGTTCTCTCTCACATTAGACCATGTGTTCTGTCTCCTACCTCCATGTTGGCTCCAAACATCACACAGTGTTACAATAAAACCTATCTAACCTGGTCAGAGAGATGGTGTTCTCTCTCACATTAGACCATGTGTTCTGTCTCCTACCTCCATGTTGGCTCCAAACATCACACAGTGTTACAATAAAACCTATCTAACCTGGTCAGAGAGATGGTGTTCTCTCTCACATTAGACCATGTGTTCTGTCTCCTACCTCCATGTTGGCTCCAAACATCACACAGTGTTACAATAAAACCTATCTAACCTGACCAGAGAGATGGTGTTCTCTCTCACATTAGACCATGTGTTCTGTCTCCTACCTCCATGTTGGCTCCACCAAATATCACATAGTTCATGTGTTACAATAAGGCGTTTTTGAAAAGTCCTTGAGGCTATATGAGGTTCTTTGTGGTGTCTATCTAAATCACTGACTGTGCTGTTAAAATCCCCAGCAATAAATAAATCATCCTCAGCATTACATTTGTCAATGGTATTTGATAATCTCTCTAAAAACATACCCTCTCAACTACCTCTACTGGGGAATATACATCTATTAAACACATAGTGATGTTTTCACATCTCTAACTTTAATAACCTCCCCTCAACTACCTCTACTGGAGAATATACATCTATTAAACACATAGTGATGTTTTCACATCTCTAACTTTTAATAACCTCCCCTCAACTACCTCTTCAACCTCGTATGACAAAGGCAAAAAACCCTTTTGAGAACAGGATGGCCACACCCCCACTTTTTGAGTTTTTATGACTACATACCACTGTCCCCTGTCCTCCCCAACTCCTGTTGACACAACTTCATTTCCCATATTACTGTGTGTTTCTTGTAGAAAACTTAAGTCAATTCCCTTTCCCTTTATTAACTCATACACTACGACTCTTTTCCCCCATCTCTTGCCCCATTTACATTTAAAGAAGAAATTTTAAAACTGCTCATGGCTGAAGAAAAAAATACAGAGTAAGAAACAGAAAACACATCTCTTTACAGGAAGTGACAGAAAACACATCTCTTTACAGGAAGTGACAGAAAACACATCTCTTTACAGAGTGAAGGCTGTGACTGAACTCTTTCATTTCCTTTAGAATTTACCTCACTTGTCACTCTCGTGAACACTTTGTTTAGTCTAGGAATTTCTGGGCTTGTCAAACTTCACCCGTTATTTTTGACATCAGAAACTTTGCTGACTCAATAAACAATTCACTTTCAGGGAAAAGAAATCCGTTACATTATAATCCTGCATAAATTTCTTCCCTTTTGTCAAATTCAGAAATTGACATACCTTTTCAATCCCATACCTCCCTTCCACCCCATTTCTCTCACTATTTTGTTGTGATGCATCAGATGCCTCACTATCGCTATCATCCCCAGAAGAACACTCCATCTCCTCAATCTGTTTATCCTCAACTGATTTATCAATCTCTACCTTCCTCTGGGAATTAGAACCTTCACCACCCCTTAAATTCTTCCTCTGGGAATTAGAACCTTCACCATCCCTTAAATTCTTCCTCTGGGAATTAGAACCTTCACCACCCCTTAAATTCTTCCTCTTGGAATTAGAACCTTCACCACCCCTTAAATTCTTCCTCTTGGAATTAGAACCTTCACCATCCCTTAAATTCTTCCTCTTGGAATTAGAACCTTCACCACCCCTTAAATTCTTCCTCTTGGAATTAGAACCTTCACCACCCCTTAAATTCTTCCTCTTGGAATTAGAACCTTCACCACCCCTTATATTCTTCCTCTGGGAATTAGAACCTTCACCACCCCTTAAATTCTTCCTCTGGGAATTAGAACCTTCACCACCCCTTAAATTCTTCCTCTGGGAATTAAAACCTTCACCACCCCTTAAATTCTTCCTCTGGGAATAAGAACCTTCACCACCCCTTAAATTCTTCCTCTGGGAATTAGAACCTTCACCACCCCTTAAATTCTTCCTCTGGGAATTAGAACCTTCACCACCCCTTAAATTCTTCCTCTTGGAATTAGAACCTTCACCACCCCTTAAATTCTTCCTCTGGGAATTAGAACCTTCACCACCCCTTAAATTCTTCCTCTGTACTTTGAAAACAGCTGCATTTTCCATTGTTTAACTTTCCTCTTGCCCATTTCATTCTCCAGCACCCCCTCAGTGACCTCAATCACAGTCTCACCTACTGTTCCCCCCCTCTCTTTTCCCTGCTCTACTACAACTGTCCCCATAACCACATTGCTCTCCTTTCCTATTTATCCCATCACATCTGCCCACCTTCTCCCTTCTAATGAACCCTTAGCCTGTTCATCCCTTCTCAGTGGTGCTTCAGCTGCACCAACGCTATAGCTGCTACCCAGCTCTGTGTGCTCGTTCTCTGGATAATTACTCAACCAAATGCCCCTCTCTTCCACACCCAAAGCATTTCATTGATTCAGTAGAAGCGTAGAACACATAATCAAACCCGTCAATCTTGAAACTGAACGCTAAATTCAGTTGGGTCAGTATCCTTCTTTAAGATCATGTGTACTTACCTCCTATGAGAATGAGGAGATTTACATCCAAAAAGAACCTTTTTTTTACTGTAGAAACAAGTTGTCCATGATGAGATAACTCTCTCTCCAACACTTCATCTCTAACAAAAGGGGGCACGTTTGAAAGCACAACTTTCTGGGTCTCCCGGCAACACAACACCACTCTCAATTATCGTATTCACATTTTCAAAGGAATCTAAGAAAATTACGACAGAACTATTCATCCTTGAGGCTGATGTTATGCTATCATACCCAATGATAGCGCCCACTGCTAAACTACATTCTTCCACCGAACAACCTGTCTCAGCGGGAATGTTCACCCCATGCCTCCGACTAACATTTTCAAGCTCTACACCTCCACGAGGGGGCCATTACAACCAGCCCCTCCCGCTGGTTGGGCCCTCGAGAGAACCAACCTCAACGATCCCACCTCCTCTATATGTACTTAGTATTAGTGAGACAATACAACCTTAAAACAACTCAACTAATCAATATATAAATATTTATACACACCGAAACACTATAGAGTCAACTTGCTGAGAGAGAGAGAGAGAGAGAGAGAGAGAGAGAGAGAGAGAGAGAGAGAGAGAGAGACCGAGACACCCCTGTTAGCTCTATTTTATATATTTTTTTAAATAATAATCTCACCTTTATTTAACCAGGTAGGCCAGTTGAGAATAACTTCTCATTTACAACTGCGACCTGGCCAAGATAAAGTTAAGCAGTGAGACAACAACACAGAGTTACACAAACAAACGTACAGTCAATAACACAACAGAAAAGAAAAATAGAAAAATATATGTACTTTGTGTGCAGATGTAGAAGAGTATGGAGGTAAGGCAATAAACAGGCCATAGAGGCGAAAATAATTACAATATAAGTTATAAGTCTCCAGCTTCAGTGATTATTGCAATTCGTTCCAGTCATTGGCAGCAGAGAACTAGAAGGAAAGTCGGCCAAAGGAGGTGTTGGCTTTGGGGGTGACCAGAGAGATATACCTGCTGGAGCGCGTGCTACGGGTGGGTGTTGCTATGGTGACCAGTGAGCTGAGATAAGGCAGGGCTTTACCTAGGATATACTTATAGATGACCTGGAGCCAGTGGGTTTGGCGATGAATTTGTAGCGAGGGCCAGCCGGCGAGATCATACAGGTCGCAGTGGTGGGTAGTATATGGGGCTTTGGTGACAAAACGGATGGCACTGTGATAGACTGCATCCAATTTGTTGAGTAGAGTGTTGGAGGCTGTTTTGTAAATGACATCGCCGAAGTCGAGGATCGGTAGGATAGTCAGTTTTACGAGGGTATGTTTGGCAGCATGAGTGAAGGATGCTTTGTTGCGAAATAGGAAGCCGATTCTAGATTACATTTTGGATTGGAGATGTTTAATGTGAGTCTGGAAGGAGAGTTTACAGTCTAACCAGACACCTAGGTATTTGTAGTTGTTCACATATTCTAAGTCAGAACCGTCCAGAGTACTGATGCTGGTCGGGCGGGCAGGTTTGGGCAGTGATCGATTGAAGAGCATGCATTTAGTTTTACTTGCATTTAAGAGCAGTTGGAGGCCACGGAAGGAGAGTTGTATGGCATTGAAGCTCGTTTGGAGGTTAGTTAACACAGTGTCCAAAGAAGGGCCAGAAGTATACAGAATGGTGTCGTCTGCATAGAGGTGGATCAGAGAATCACCAGCAGCAAGAGGGACATCATTGATACAGGCCTCTATGGGCCCCTGTGAGCACCTTTGGGGCCCTGTGAGCCCCTATGCAGCTCTGGTCTAAAGTAGTGCACTATATAGGGTGACATTTGGAACACAGACAAGGAGGTTATTTTTCATGGAAACACAAACCCTGATCAAATACTGACGCCCCGGGATACGTTTGGGACCAGAGCACTCCCTCGGCCCGGGGTGTTACTACGCAGGACTATTTGTTCTTCGCTTAATAGTACAGCCACGCAAGCACATACACACCCCACTGGGTTACCGTGGCGATTCATCACTGTCAGTTAGTGGTGTCTGTGTGTGTATTGTGTGTGTGTGTATGGCTTTAGGAAGATACACAGCACATCAAAAGCAGGACAAAGGGTTGTGGAGGACATCAGGACAAAGGGTTGTGGTGGACATCAGGACAAAGGGTTGTGGTGGACATCAGGACAAAGGGTTGTGGTGGACATCAGGACAAAGGGTTGTGGTGGACATCAGGACAAAGGGTTGTGGTGGACATCAGGACAAAGGGTTGTGGTGGACATCAGGACAAAGGGTTGTGGAGGACATCAGTGGGGCTGGTAACAGTCAGCAACATTCTGCTTGGACTGAAGAACTCGTTTGACTCCGTTCACCAACGCTCCTGAGGAAGCTTGAGGAACTCAGCTTTGACAGCACTCAAGTGGTTCACATCATACTGACAGGAGAGGAGTCAGGACACCGAACTGCAGAACACGCAGTCAGCCCAGGTACCAGTGGTGAAGGGAGTCCCACAACGGAGTGTGCTTGGACCCCTGCTGTTCTGCATTTATATAAAAGACTTTCCATCAGTGGTGGACAAAAGCTGCATACAATACCCGGAGTAGACAAAACATTAAGATTGCTCTTTCCATGACATAGACTGACCAGGTGAATCCAGATGAAAGCTATGATCCCTTATTGATGTCACTTGTTAAATCCACTTCAATCAGTGTAGATGAAGGGGAGGAGACAGGTTAAAGAAGACATTTGAGACATGGATTGTGTGTGTGTGTGTGTACCATTCAGAGGGTGAACGGGCAAGACAAAACATGTTATGTGCTGTATATGTTTCTACTGATTCTATGAAAAACCAGGACTCCCTGGAAAACAGTCAACATTGTTACTGAGTGGACTCCCCTGGCTAAATAAATAAAATGATTTGAAACTAAATTAAATCTGCTTCTGTATTTGTAAATGCTTTATTGACCGAGAGAGTAGAGAAAGGGGCGGATAGGAGAGGCGGATAGGAGAGACGGATAGGAGAGACGGATAGGAGAGACGGATAGGAGAGACGGATAGGAGAGACGGATAGGAGAGACGGATAGGAGAGACGGATAGGAGAGCTCCATCAGGGAGAAGGGAGCACACAGAGATTGGAAGGGCATTGAGGGTTACCACTGGACTAGGGCTCCACAGCGCCTGGGGATTCAATCAACCCAGAGGGTACCTGGCAGTTTACATACCTGGCAGTTTACATACCTGGCAGTTTACATACCTGGCAGTTTACATACCTGGCAGTTTACATACCTGGCAGTTTAGACACCTGGCAGTTTACATACCTGGCAGTTTACATACCGGCTTCACGGGTTGAGCAATGATAGACTATAGCCAGGTTCATGATATGGCTTTGGTCCCATATCTAGGCCTTAATGTCAGTATCCATTTCATTTCAGATAGCTGTGTAAATCTGAAACGCTGAAAAGATTACAGCCTGTCGTCCCAGTAGTAGGACTACATGTGATTACAAGACCACTCACAGCTCACGGTCTTACTTTGTGGCAGACAGAACAGTTTGACTTCATCTCTCCGCTTCTTTAAGTCCTGAAGTGGAGGAGGAAAGGAGAAGCAAGGGAGAGAGGTAATGAAGGAGATCACACACTGACCCACACACACAGATCAGTCACTGGTGGTTCAATTAGGCCGACAGAAGCGTGGCCTTGAGGGTCGGAGGGCTTTAAGACCAGACAAACCCTTGGCACTGTCTGTCTGTATGTCTCTCACACACATGTCTCTCACACACACACACAGAGAGCTAGGAATCAAAATCAGAGTATAGGAAGACCTGCATGCAGAAAAGCCTTGATGTGACAGACAGGGAGCTCTCTCTCTTTCTCCCCCCTCTATTTCTCTCTCTCTCTTTCTCCCCCCCTTTATTTCTCTCTCTCTCTTTCTCGGCCCATCTCTCTCTCTCTCTCTCTCTCTCTCTCTCTCTCTCTCTGCCCTTCTCTCTCTGAATCTCTGCCCATCAATCTCTCTCTCTCTATTTCACTCCTCTCTCTATATATCAATTCAATTCAATTCAATTCAGGGGGCTTTATTGGCATGGGAAACACATTGCCAAAGCAAGTGAAATAGATAATAAACAAAAGGGAAATAAACAATAAAAATGAACAGTAAACATTACACTCACAGATGTTCCAAAAGAATAAAGACATTTTAAATGTCGTATTATGTCTATATACAGTGTTGTAACGATGTGCAAATAGTTAAAGTAGAAAAGGGAAAATAAATAAATAAATATGGGTTGTATTTACAATGGTGTTTGTTCTTCACTGGTTGACCTTTTCTTGTAGCAACAGGTCACACATCTTGCTGCTGTGATGGCACACTGTGGTATTTCACCCAGTAGATATGGGAGTTTATCAGAATCGGGTTTGTTTTCTAATTCTTTGTGGATCTGTGTAATCTGAGGGAAATATATGTCTCCAATATGGTCATACATTTGGCAGGTTAGGAAGTGCAGTGCAGTTTCCACCTCATTTTGTGGGCAGTGTGCACATAGCCTGTCTTCTCTCTCTCTCTCTCTGCCCTTCTCTCCCTGAATCTCTCTCTGCCCATCTCCTCTCTCTCTCTCTCTCTCTCTCTCTCTCTCTCTCTCTCTCTCTCTCTCTGTCTGCCCTTCTCTCTCTGAATTTCTCTATTTCCCTCCTTCTCTCTCCCTCTATCTCTTCTTCAACAATGGAACGGAGGGCGAGCCTCAAGAGTTTATCCTCACATCTCAGAGTCCGTATCTGTTTGATGTGGACTCAAGTCGTTCGTCTGTTCGTTGGGCGGTAATGAGTCTGTCCAAAATGGCATCCTATTCCCTATGTAGTGCACTATTTATGACCAGAGCCCTAATCCCAACATAGTGCACTACTTTCCTGTGGGTACTGGTCAAATGTAGTGCACCATCTAGGGAATAGGGTGTGAGTGTGTATTCAGCACATTGAGCTGAGGCTGATTAATGACCGGTACTTAGCTTTGAGACATGGTCAACAAACAGACTGGTTCACCCACCCACACATCACACACACACTCACACACACACATTATTTTATATTGATTAAGAAGAATGCTGGGTTGGTTGACTTACAGTCAAATTATACTTCCCACACCAGGCTTATAATATCACATGTATTCAGCAGATTGTGTGTGTGTGTGTGTGTGTGTGTGTGTGTGTGTGTGTGTGTGTGTGTGTGTGTGTGTGTGTGTGTGTGTGTGTGTGTGTGTGTGTGTGTGTGTGTGTGTGTTTATCATCTAGGGCTGTGACGCTCATGACATTTCATCAGCCGGTGATTGTAAAACAAATAACTGGTCGGTCTCACAGTAATTGATCGTTAATTGACATGAAGACATTTAGCATCTCCTGTCATCCACACAGACCACAAGCCACTGATTCAGACCTTTGGAACATCTACATTTAAAAGGTCTAACTCCATGTAATATAGTCTACACCTCCACAATAAATCCATTATTTATTTTAGACAGGTCTAAAGAAACATGATATGAAGAAGATTTAGTCTATTTCAGAAGAACAAAATAACATATTCTGAGTTGTCCTTATGTTAGGTCCTGATGTGGCTAGGCCATATGGCTGTGGACTACACTAGTTCATTTAGCAGGTCCTGATGTGGCTAGGCCATATGGCTGTGGACTACACTAGTTCATTTAGCAGGTCCTGATGTGGCTAGGCCATATGGCTGTGGACTACACTAGTTCATTTAGCAGGTCCTGATCTGACTAGGCCATATGGCTGTGGACTACACTAGTTCATTTAGCAGGTCCTGATGTGGCTAGGCCATATGGCTGTGGACTACACTAGTTCATTTAGCAGGTCCTGATGTGGCTAGGCCATATGGCTGTGGGCTACACTAGTTCATTTAGCAGGTCCTGATGTGGCTAGGCCATATGGCTGTGGACTACACTAGTTCATTTAGCAGGTCCTGATGTGACTAGGCCATATGGCTGTGGACTACACTAGTTCATTTAGCAGGTCCTGATGTGGCTAGGCCATATGGCTGTGGACTACACTAGTTCATTTAGCAGGTCCTGATGTGGCTAGGCCATATGGCTGTGGACTACACTAGTTCATTTAGCAGGTCCTGATGTGGCTAGGCCATATGGCTGTGGACTACACTAGTTCATTTAGCAGGTCCTGATCTGACTAGGCCATATGGCTGTGGACTACACTAGTTCATTTAGCAGGTCCTGATCTGACTAGGCCATATGGCTGTGGACTACACTAGTTCATTTAGCAGGTCCTGATGTGGCTAGGCCATATGGCTGTGGACTACACTAGTTCATTTAGCAGGTCCTGATCTGACTAGGCCATATGGCTGTGGACTACACTAGTTCATTTAGCAGGTCCTGATGTGGCTAGGCCATATGGCTGTGGACTACACTAGTTCATTTAGCAGGTCCTGATCTGACTAGGCCATATGGCTGTGGACTACACTAGTTCATTTAGCAGGTCCTGATGTGGCTAGGCCATATGGCTGTGGACTACACTAGTTCATTTAGCAGGTCCTGATGTGGCTAGGCCATATGGCTGTGGACTACACTAGTTCATTTAGCAGGTCCTGATCTGGCTAGGCCATATGGCTGTGGACTACACTAGTTCATTTAGCAGGTCCTGATGTGGCTAGGCCATATGGCTGTGGACTACACTAGTTCATTTAGCAGTTCCTGATCTGACTAGGCCATATGGCTGTGGAATACACTAGTTCATTTAGCAGGTCCTGATGTGGCTAGGCCATATGGCTGTGGACTACACTAGTTCATTTAGCAGGTCCTGATCTGGCTAGGCCATATGGCTGTGGACTACACTAGTTAATTTAGCAGGTCCTGATGTGGCTAGGCCATATGGCTGTGGACTACACTAGTTCATTTAGCAGGTCCTGATGTGGCTAGGCCATATGGCTGTGGACTACACTAGTTCATTTAGCAGGTCCTGATGTGGCTAGGCCATATGGCTGTGGACTACACTAGTTCATTTAGCAGGTCCTGATCTGGCTAGGCCATATGGCTGTGGACTACACTAGTTCATTTAGCAGGTCCTGATCTGACTAGGCCATATGGCTGTGGACTACACTAGTTCATTTAGCAGGTCCTGATCTGACTAGGCCATATGGCTGTGGACTACACTAGTTCATTTAGCAGGTCCTGATGTGGCTAGGCCATATGGCTGTGGACTACACTAGTTCATTTAGCAGGTCCTGATGTGGCTAGGCCATATGGCTTTGGACTACACTAGTTCATTTAGCAGGTCCTGATCTGGCTAGGCCATATGGCTGTGGACTACACTAGTTAATTTAGCAGGTCCTGATGTGGCTAGGCCATATGGCTGTGGACTACACTAGTTCATTTAGCAGGTCCTGATCTGACTAGGCCATATGGCTGTGGACTACACTAGTTCATTTAGCAGGTCCTGATCTGACTAGGCCATATGGCTGTGGACTACACTAGTTCATTTAGCAGGTCCTGATCTGGCTAGGCCATATGGCTGTGGACTACACTAGTTCATTTAGCAGGTCCTGATGTGGCTAGGCCATATGGCTGTGGACTACACTAGTTCATTTAGCAGGTCCTGATCTGACTAGGCCATATTGCTGTGGACTACACTAGTTCATTTAGCAGGTCCTGATCTGACTAGGCCATATGGCTGTGGACTACACTAGTTCATTTAGCAGGTCCTGATGTGGCTAGGCCATATGGCTGTGGACTACACTAGTTCATTTAGCAGGTCCTGATCTGACTAGGCCATATGGCTGTGGACTACACTAGTTCATTTAGCAGGTCCTGATGTGGCTAGGCCATATGGCTGTGGACTACACTAGTTCATTTAGCAGGTCCTGATCTGGCTAGGCCATATGGCTGTGGACTACACTAGTTCATTTAGCAGGTCCTGATCTGGCTTGGCCATATGGCTGTGGACTACACTAGTTCATTTAGCAGGTCCTGATCTGACTAGGCCATATGGCTGTGGACTACACTAGTTCATTTAGCAGGTCCTGATGTGGCTAGGCCATATGGCTGTGGACTACACTAGTTCATTTAGCAGGTCTTGATCTGACTAGGCCATATGGCTGTGGACTACACTAGTTCATTTAGCAGGTCCTGATGTGGCTAGGCCATATGGCTGTGGACTACACTAGTTCATTTAGCAGGTCCTGATCTGACTAGGCCATATGGCTGTGGACTACACTAGTTCATTTAGCAGACAAGATTTGTTTAGAATCCAGTGGCATTATTTAACATTATTTTATAGTATGAAGAATAAAATCGAACAAAGCTGAATTAAACAGAACGGATGTTTTCTCTAAATGATTCGAGGGAATGCTCACATGCAGCTATTCTGTGTTGAGCGGTTAACAAATAATTTAGAGTTACTTATGTAACTTTAGTTGTGATATATATATATATATATATATATATATATATATATATATATATATATACAGTCTTCTTATTTTACTAGGCAAGTCCAGTTAAGAACTAAATCTTATTTACAATGACGGCCTACCCCGGACGGTTGTGGTACAGCCTGGATTCGAACCAGGGTGTCTGTAGTGACGCCTCCAGCACTGAGATACAGTGCCTTTGACCACTGCTCCACTCGGGAGTCTGCTGGGCTGTATGTTTTGATTTTTAATACATTCCAAGTCACATGAAAGGCATGAGCTATGCTTTTTTTGTGTGCTGGCTGTACACTACACGCTGGCTGTACACTACACGCTGGCTGTACACTACACACTGGCTGTACACTACACGCTGGCTGTACACGCTGGCTGTACACGCTGGCTGTACACTACACGCAGGCTGTACACTACACGCTGGCTGTACACGCTGGCTGTACACTACACGCTGGCTGTACACTCAGGCTGTACACTACACGCAGGCTGTACACTACACGCTGGCTGTACACGCAGGCTGTACACTACACGCTGGCTGTACACGCAGGCTGTACACTACACGCTGGCTGTACCCGCAGGCTGTACACTACACGCTGGCTGTACACGCAGGCTGTACACTACACGCTGGCTGTACACGCAGGCTGTACACTACACGCTGGCTGTACACGCAGGCTGTACACTACACGCTGGCTGTACACGCAGGCTGTACACTACACGCTGGCTGTACACGCAGGCTGTACACTACACGCTGGCTGTACACGCTGGCTGTACACTACACACTGGCTGTACACGCTGGCTGTACACTACACGCTGGCTGTACCCGCAGGCTGTACACTACACGCTGGCTGTACACTACACGCTGGCTGTACACTACACGCTGGCTGTACACGCAGGCTGTACACTACACGCTGGCTGTACACGCTGGCTGTACACTACACGCTGGCTGTACACGCAGGCTGTACACTACACGCTGGCTGTACACTACACGCTGGCTGTACACGCAGGCTGTACACTACACGCTGGCTGTACCCGCAGGCTGTACACTACACGCTGGCTGTACACGCAGGCTGTACACTACACGCTGGCTGTACCCGCAGGCTGTACACTACACGCTGGCTGTACACTACACGCTGGCTGTACACTACACGCTGGCTGTACACGCAGGCTGTACACTACACGCTGGCTCTACCCGCAGGCTGTACACTACACGCTGGCTGTACACTACACGCTGGCTGTACACTACACGCTGGCTGTACACTACACGCTGGCTGTACACGCATGCTGTACACTACACGCTGGCTGTACACGCTGGCTGTACACTACACGCTGGCTGTACACGCAGGCTGTACACTACACGCTGGCTGTACACTACACGCTGGCTGTACACTACACGCTGGCTGTACACGCAGGCTGTACACTACACGCTGGCTGTACCCGCAGGCTGTACACTACACGCTGGCTGTACACGCAGGCTGTACACTACACGCTGGCTGTACCCGCAGGCTGTACACTACACGCTGGCTGTACACTACACGCTGGCTGTACACTACACGCTGGCTGTACCCGCAGGCTGTACACTACACGCTGGCTGTACACGCAGGCTGTACACTACACGCTGGCTGTACCCGCAGGCTGTACCCGCAGGCTGTACACTACACGCTGGCTGTACCCGCAGGCTGTACACTACACGCTGGCTGTACACGCAGGTTGTACACTACACGCTGGCTGTACCCGCAGGCTGTACACTACACGCTGGCTGTACCCGCAGGCTGTACACTACACGCTGGCTGTACACTACACGCTGGCTGTACCCGCAGGCTGTACACTACACGCTGGCTGTACCCGCAGGCTGTACACTACACGCTGGCTGTACCCTCAGGCTGTACACTACACGCTGGCTGTACACGCTGGCTGTACACTACACGCTGGCTGTACACTACACGCTGGCTGTACCCGCAGGCTGTACCCGCAGGCTGTACCCGCAGGCTGTACCCGCAGGCTGTACACTACACGCTGGCTGTACCCGCAGGCTGTACACTACACGCTGGCTGTACCCGCAGGCTGTACACTACACGCTGGCTGTACACGCAGGCTGTACACTACACGCTGGCTGTACACGCTGGCTGTACACGCTGGCTGTACACGCAGGCTGTACCCGCTGGCTGTACCCGCTGGCTGTACACGCTGGCTGTACACGCTGGCTGTACCCGCAGGCTGTACCCGCAGGCTGTACACGCTGGCTGTACACGCTGGCTGTACACGCTGGCTGTACACTACACGCTGGCTGTACCCGCTGGCTGTACCCGCTGGCTGTACCCGCTGGCTGTACACGCTGGCTGTACACGCTGGCTGTACACGCTGGCTGGACCCCTGCTGTTCTGCATTTATATAAAAGACTTTCCATCAGTGGTGGACAAAAGCTGCATACAATACCCGGAGTAGACAAAACATTAAGATTGCTCTTTCCATGACATAGACTGACCAGGTGAATCCAGATGAAAGCTATGATCCCTTATTGATGTCACTTGTTAAATCCACTTCAATCAGTGTAGATGAAGGGGAGGAGACAGGTTAAAGAAGACATTTGAGACATGGATTGTGTGTGTGTGTGTGTACCATTCAGAGGGTGAACGGGCAAGACAAAACATGTTATGTGCTGTATATGTTTCTACTGATTCTATGAAAAACCAGGACTCCCTGGAAAACAGTCAACATTGTTACTGAGTGGACTCCCCTGGCTAAATAAATAAAATGATTTGAAACTAAATTAAATCTGCTTCTGTATTTGTAAATGCTTTATTGACCGAGAGAGTAGAGAAAGGGGCGGATAGGAGAGGCGGATAGGAGAGACGGATAGGAGAGACGGATAGGAGAGACGGATAGGAGAGACGGATAGGAGAGACGGATAGGAGAGACGGATAGGAGAGACGGATAGGAGAGCTCCATCAGGGAGAAGGGAGCACACAGAGATTGGAAGGGCATTGAGGGTTACCACTGGACTAGGGCTCCACAGCGCCTGGGGATTCAATCAACCCAGAGGGTACCTGGCAGTTTACATACCTGGCAGTTTACATACCTGGCAGTTTACATACCTGGCAGTTTACATACCTGGCAGTTTAGACACATGGCAGTTTACATACCTGGCAGTTTACATACCGGCTTCACGGGTTGAGCAATGATAGACTATAGCCAGGTTCATGATATGGCTTTGGTCCCATATCTAGGCCTTAATGTCAGTATCCATTTCATTTCAGATAGCTGTGTAAATCTGAAACGCTGAATAGATTACAGCCTGTCGTCCCAGTAGTAGGACTACATGTGATTACAAGACCACTCACAGCTCACGGTCTTACTTTGTGGCAGACAGAACAGTTTGACTTCATCTCTCCGCTTCTTTAAGTCCTGAAGTGGAGGAGGAAAGGAGAAGCAAGGGAGAGAGGTAATGAAGGAGATCACACACTGACCCACACACACAGATCAGTCACTGGTGGTTCAATTAGGCCGACAGAAGCGTGGCCTTGAGGGTCGGAGGGCTTTAAGACCAGACAAACCCTGTCTGTATGTCTCTCACACACATGTCTCTCACACACACACACAGAGAGCTAGGAATCAAAATCAGAGTATAGGAAGACCTGCATGCAGAAAAGCCTTGATGTGACAGACAGGGAGCTCTCTCTCTTTCTCCCCCCTCTATTTCTCTCTCTCTCTTTCTCCCCCCCTTTATTTCTCTCTCTCTCTTTCTCGGCCCATCTCTCTCTCTCTCTCTCTCTCTCTCTCTCTCTCTCTGCCCTTCTCTCTCTGAATCTCTGCCCATCAATCTCTCTCTCTCTATTTCACTCCTCTCTCTATATATCAATTCAATTCAATTCAATTCAGGGGGCTTTATTGGCATGGGAAACACATTGCCAAAGCAAGTGAAATAGATAATAAACAAAAGGGAAATAAACAATAAAAATGAACAGTAAACATTACACTCACAGATGTTCCAAAAGAATAAAGACATTTTAAATGTCGTATTATGTCTATATACAGTGTTGTAACGATGTGCAAATAGTTAAAGTAGAAAAGGGAAAATAAATAAATAAATATGGGTTGTATTTACAATGGTGTTTGTTCTTCACTGGTTGACCTTTTCTTGTAGCAACAGGTCACACATCTTGCTGCTGTGATGGCACACTGTGGTATTTCACCCAGTAGATATGGGAGTTTATCAGAATCGGGTTTGTTTTCTAATTCTTTGTGGATCTGTGTAATCTGAGGGAAATATATGTCTCCAATATGGTCATACATTTGGCAGGTTAGGAAGTGCAGTGCAGTTTCCACCTCATTTTGTGGGCAGTGTGCACATAGCCTGTCTTCTCTCTCTCTCTCTCTCTGCCCTTCTCTCCCTGAATCTCTCTCTGCCCATCTCCCTCTCTCTCTCTCTCTCTCTCTCTCTCTCTCTCTCTCTCTCTCTCTCTCTCTCTCTCTCTCTCTCTCTGAATTTCTCTATTTCCCTCCTTCTCTCTCCCTCTATCTCTTCTTCAACAATGGAACGGAGGGCGAGCCTCAAGAGTTTATCCTCACATCTCAGAGTCCGTATCTGTTTGATGTGGACTCAAGTCGTTCGTCTGTTCGTTGGGCGGTAATGGTCTGTCCAAAATGGCATCCTATTCCCTATGTAGTGCACTATTTATGACCAGAGCCCTAATCCCAACATAGTGCACTACTTTCCTGTGGGTACTGGTCAAATGTAGTGCACCATCTAGGGAATAGGGTGTGAGTGTGTATTCAGCACATTGAGCTGAGGCTGATTAATGACCGGTACTTAGCTTTGAGACATGGTCAACAAACAGACTGGTTCACCCACCCACACACACTCACACACACACTCACACACACACATTATTTTATATTGATTAAGAAGAATGCTGGGTTGGTTGACTTACAGTCAAATTATACTTCCCACACCAGGCTTATAATATCACATGTATTCAGCAGATTGTGTGTGTGTGTGTGTGTGTGTGTGTGTGTGTGTGTGTGTGTGTGTGTGTGTGTGTGTGTGTGTGTGTGTGTGTGTGTGTGTGTGTGTGTGTGTGTGTGTGTGTGTGTGTGTGTGTTTATCATCTAGGGCTGTGACTCTCATGACATTTCATCAGCCGGTGATTGTAAAACAAATAACTGGTCGGTCTCACAGTAATTGACCGTTAATTGACATGAAGACATTTAGCATCTCCTGTCATCCACACAGACCACAAGCCACTGATTCAGACCTTTGGAACATCTACATTTAAAAGGTCTAACTCCATGTAATATAGTCTACACCTCCACAATAAATCCATTATTTATTTTAGACAGGTCTAAAGAAACATGATATGAAGAAGATTTAGTCTATTTCAGAAGAACAAAATAACATACTCTGAGTTGTCCTTATGTTAGGTCCTGATGTGGCTAGGCCATATGGCTGTGGACTACACTAGTTCATTTAGCAGGTCCTGATGTGGCTAGGCCATATGGCTGTGGACTACACTAGTTCATTTAGCAGGTCCTGATGTGGCTAGGCCATATGGCTGTGGACTACACTAGTTCATTTAGCAGGTCCTGATGTGGCTATGCCATATGGCTGTGGACTACACTAGTTCATTTAGCAGGTCCTGATCTGACTAGGCCATATGGCTGTGGACTACACTAGTTCATTTAGCAGGTCCTGATCTGGCTAGGCCATATGGCTGTGGACTACACTAGTTCATTTAGCAGGTCCTGATGTGGCTAGGCCATATGGCTGTGGACTACACTAGTTCATTTAGCAGGTCCTGATCTGGCTAGGCCATATGGCTGTGGACTACACTAGTTCATTTAGCAGGTCCTGATGTGGCTAGGCCATATGGCTGTGGACTACACTAGTTCATTTAGGAGGTCCTGATCTGGCTTGGCCATATGGCTGTGGACTACACTAGTTCATTTAGCAGGTCCTGATCTGACTAGGCCATATGGCTGTGGACTACACTAGTTCATTTAGCAGGTCCTGATGTGGCTAGGCCATATGGCTGTGGACTACACTAGTTCATTTAGCAGGTCCTGATCTGGCTAGGCCATATGGCTGTGGACTACACTAGTTCATTTAGCAGGTCCTGATCTGACTAGGCCATATGGCTGTGGACTACACTAGTTCATTTAGCAGGTCCTGATCTGGCTAGGCCATATGGCTGTGGACTACACTAGTTCATTTAGCAGGTCCTGATCTGGCTTGGCCATATGGCTGTGGACTACACTAGTTCATTTAGCAGACAAGATTTGTTTAGAATCCAGTGGCATTATTTAACATTATTTTATAGTATGAAGAATAAAATCGAACAAAGCTGAATTAAACAGAACGGATGTTTTCTCTAAATGATTCGAGGGAATGCTCACATGCAGCTATTCTGTGTTGAGCGGTTAACAAATAATTTAGAGTTACTTATGTAACTTTAGTTGTGATATATATATATATATATATATATATCTTCTTATTTTACTAGGCAAGTCCAGTTAAGAACTAAATCTTATTTACAATGACGGCCTACCCCGGACGGTTGTGGTACAGCCTGGATTCGAACCAGGGTGTCTGTAGTGACGCCTCCAGCACTGAGATACAGTGCCTTTGACCACTGCTCCACTCGGGAGTCTGCTGGGCTGTATGTTTTGATTTTTAATACATTCCAAGTCACATGAAAGGCATGAGCTATGCTTTTTTTTGTGTGCTGGCTGTACACTACACGCTGGCTGTACACTACACGCTGGCTGTACACTACACGCTGGCTGTACACTACACGCTGGCTGTACACTACACGCTGGCTGTACACGCTGGCTGTACACGCTGGCTGTACACTACACGCAGGCTGTACACTACACGCTGGCTGTACACGCTGGCTGTACACTACACGCTGGCTGTACACGCTGGCTGTACACTACACGCTGGCTGTACACTCAGGCTGTACACTACACGCAGGCTGTACACTACATGCTGGCTGTACACGCAGGCTGTACACTACACGCTGGCTGTACACGCAGGCTGTACACTACACGCTGGCTGTACCGCAGGCTGTACACTACACGCTGGCTGTACACGCAGGCTGTACACTACACGCTGGCTGTACACGCAGGCTGTACACTACACGCTGGCTGTACACGCAGGCTGTACACTACACGCTGGCTGTACACGCAGGCTGTACACTACACGCTGGCTGTACACGCAGGCTGTACACTACACGCTGGCTGTACACGCTGGCTGTACACTACACACTGGCTGTACACGCTGGCTGTACACTACACGCTGGCTGTACCGCAGGCTGTACACTACACGCTGGCTGTACACTACACGCTGGCTGTACACTACACGCTGGCTGTACACTACACGCTGGCTGTACACGCAGGCTGTACACTACACGCTGGCTGTACACGCTGGCTGTACACTACACGCTGGCTGTACACGCAGGCTGTACACTACACGCTGGCTGTACACTACACGCTGGCTGTACACTACACGCTGGCTGTACACGCAGGCTGTACACTACACGCTGGCTGTACCCGCAGGCTGTACACTACACGCTGGCTGTACACGCAGGCTGTACACTACACGCTGGCTGTACCCGCAGGCTGTACACTACACGCTGGCTGTACACTACACGCTGGCTGTACACTACACGCTGGCTGTACCCGCAGGCTGTACACTACACGCTGGCTGTACACGCAGGCTGTACACTACACGCTGGCTCTACCCGCAGGCTGTACACTACACGCTGGCTGTACACTACACGCTGGCTGTACACTACACGCTGGCTGTACACTACACGCTGGCTGTACACGCAGGCTGTACACTACACGCTGGCTGTACACGCTGGCTGTACACTACACGCTGGCTGTACACGCAGGCTGTACACTACACGCTGGCTGTACACTACACGCTGGCTGTACACTACACGCTGGCTGTACACGCAGGCTGTACACTACACGCTGGCTGTACCCGCAGGCTGTACACTACACGCTGGCTGTACACGCAGGCTGTACACTACACGCTGGCTGTACCCGCAGGCTGTACACTACACGCTGGCTGTACACTACACGCTGGCTGTACACTACACGCTGGCTGTACCCACAGGCTGTACACTACACGCTGGCTGTACACGCAGGCTGTACACTACACGCTGGCTGTACCCGCAGGCTGTACCCGCAGGCTGTACACTACACGCTGGCTGTACCCGCAGGCTGTACACTACACGCTGGCTGTACACGCAGGTTGTACACTACACGCTGGCTGTACCCGCAGGCTGTACACTACACGCTGGCTGTACCCGCAGGCTGTACACTACACGCTGGCTGTACACTACACGCTGGCTGTACCCGCAGGCTGTACACTACACGCTGGCTGTACCCGCAGGCTGTACACTACACGCTGGCTGTACCCTCAGGCTGTACACTACACGCTGGCTGTACACGCTGGCTGTACACTACACGCTGGCTGTACCCGCAGGCTGTACCCGCAGGCTGTACCCGCAGGCTGTACCCGCAGGCTGTACACTACACGCTGGCTGTACCCGCAGGCTGTACACTACACGCTGGCTGTACCCGCAGGCTGTACACTACACGCTGGCTGTACACGCAGGCTGTACACTACACGCTGGCTGTACACGCTGGCTGTACACGCTGGCTGTACACGCAGGCTGTACACGCAGGCTGTACCCGCTGGCTGTACACGCTGGCTGTACCCGCTGGCTGTACCCGCAGGCTGTACCCGCAGGCTGTACACGCTGGCTGTACACGCTGGCTGTACACGCTGGCTGTACACTACACGCTGGCTGTACCCGCAGGCTGTACCGCTGGCTGTACACGCTGGCTGTACACGCTGGCTGTACACTCTGGCTGTACACGCTGGCTGTACAC
>NW_025549933.1:0-16566 GCF_905237065.1 Salmo salar | reverse complement strand
GTCTGAATTTTTTAGCAAAGATTTACAGTGGGACTTTTTGTAAAAGGCCTTTATAAAATGAAAACATAGGAGATGTATCAATCTCTGTGACATCACAGAGGGGCAAACCAACTTGGTTAGAGAACGAGTGATGACATCACAGAGGGCCAACCAACTCCTGGTTAGAGAACCAGTGATGACATCAGCAGGGCCAACCAACTTCCTGCTAAGAGAACGCAGTGATGATATCACAGAGGGCCAACCAACTTCCTGGTTAGAGGACTTATTTTGCTATGACACAGAGGCCTAACCAACTTCCTGGTTAGAGGACGCAGGCGATGAGTACTAAAATTGTCGGCCATAATAAAGCTTGGTGTGCTATGATAAAACTGCACCTATCAGCTATAAACAGCGGCAGCCTATTTAATATAGATGATGTTGCCACAGTCTATCCCTTATAGGAACGTTGATTGAATAATCTGCTTTCTACTATGTAGCAAGAGGCTGGACCTATTTCATAAAATAAGCCAATTTTTAAATTTCAGCTTCTTTTTCTAACTCATCAATATGCTTTTAAAAAGACAGCTTTTCATCTATCCAGGATATTTGTAAGTAAAGGACACTACCAATATGGACACCATCCGCGCCATTAAATCATCAGAGTTATTTTGACATTCTCTAGAGAACAATATAATGAGTTTTGCCTGCATTCAATACTAATTTCATGTCAACAAAGTTTTTCTGTAATAACAATGAATGCAGACCGTAGTTCAGTTAGAGTTCAACGTAAAGTAAAGAGAATAAATCTAGACTATAGTGACCGTTAGTAAAAGTAGACTATTGGAACTGATCTACCGTAGACTATAGTGACTGATCGAGACTGTAGAATATAGTGACTGATGGACTGTAGACTATAGTGGACTGATCTACCGTAACTATAGTGACTGATCTACCGTAGACTATAGTGACTGATCGACTGTAGAATATCAGTGACTGATGGACTGTAGACTATAAAGTGACTGATGGACTGTAGACTATAGTGACTGGATCTACCGCAGACTATAGTGACTGATCGAACACTGTAGACTATAGTGACTGATAAACCGTAGCTATAGTGACTGATAAACCATAGACTATAGTGACTGATCAATCATAGACTATAGTGACTGATCAATCATAGACTATAGTGACTGGACAAAACGTAGAGCTATAGTGACTGATCGAAAGCTGTAGACTATAGTGACTGATCAACCATGGGGGACTATAGTGACTGATCAACCATAGACTATAGTGACTGTTAAAACGTAGACTATAGTGACTGTTAAAACGTAGACTATAGTGACTGATAAAACGAGACGATAGTGACTGATCAACCTAACACTATAGTGACTGATCAACCTAACAATATAGTGACTGATCAACCTAACAATATAGTGACTGATAAAAGTAGACTATAGTGACTGATCAACCTAACAATATCAGTGACTGATCAACCTAACAATATAGTGACTGTTAAAAAAGTAGACTTATGAACTGATAAACTGTAGACTATAGTGACTGATGGACCGTAGACTATAGTGACTGATCTACTGTAGACTATAGTGACTGATAAACTGTAGACTATAGTGACTGATTAACCGTAGACTATAGTGACTGATCTACCGTAGACTATAGTGACTGATGGACCGTAGACTATAGTGACTGATCTACTGTAGACTATAGTGACTGATAAACTGTAGACTATAGTGACTGATAAACCGTAGACTATAGTGACTGATCTACTGTAGACTATAGTGACTGATAAACCGTAGACTATAGTGACTGATCTACTGTAGACTATAGTGACTGATAAACCGTAGACTATAGTGACTGATTAACCGTAGACTATAGTGACTGATCTATTGTAGACTATAGTGACTGGATAAACCGTAGACTATAGTGACTGATCGACTGTAGACTATAGTGACTGATCAACCATAGACTATAGTGACTGATCAACTGTAGACTATAGTGACTGATGGACCGTAGACTATAGTGACTGATCAACCGTAGACTATAGTGACTGATAAACCGTAGACTATAGTGACTGATGGACTGTAGACTATAGTGACTGATGGACTGTAGACTATAGTGACTGATGGACTGTGGACTATAGTGACTGATCGACTGTAGACTATAGTGACTGATCGACTGTAGACTATAGTGACTGATGGACTGTAGACTATAGTGACTGATCGACCGTAGACTATAGTGACTGATCGACTGTAGACTATAGTACTCTGATGGACTGTAGACTATAGTGACTGATGGACTGTAGACTATAGTGAGTGATCGACCGTAGACTATAGTGACTGATGGACTGTAGACTATAGTGGCTGATGGACTGTAGACTATAGTGACTGATCGACTGTAGACTATAGTGACTGATCGACTGTAGACTATAGTGACTGATCGACTGTAGACTATAGTGACTGATCGACTGTAGACTATAGTGACTGATCAACTGTAGACTATAGTGACTGATCAACTGTAGACTATAGTGACTGATCGACTGTAGACTATAGTGACTGATCGACTGTAGACTATAGTGACTGATCAAACATAGACTATAGTGACTGATCAACTGTAGACTATAGTCCCAAAGCCTGGAAATGTTTTTACACAGATGGTGTAACTGTTAAACACGTCTAGCTCTGCTGGCAGAATGTAATGCACTAGCAGGGTCCCGGCTTCAGCTTTCAGATTTAAAGAAAAGCTGTTAATAAGAATATGGTAAAGTTGGGAGGTTTTTTTCCGGGTATAAAAGAGATGTTGGAGAGAGAACCACTGAAACTTTGTCTATTTATACAGTGACTACAAGCCATGGACTATTGGAGAGAGAGACCACTGAAACTGTATCTATTTATACAGTGACTACAAGCCATGGACTATTGGAAAGAGAACCACTGAAACATTGTCTATTTTCACAGTGGCTACAAGCCATGGACTATTGGAGAGAGAACCACTGAAACTGTATCTATTTATACAGTGACTACAAGCCATGGACTATTGGAAAGAGAACCACTGAAACTTTGTCTATTTTCACAGTGGCTACAAGCCATGGACTATTGGAGAGAGAACCACTGAAACATTGTCTATTTATACAGTGGTTACAAGCCATGAACTATTGGAGAGAGAATCACTGAAACAGCTATTTATACAGTGGTTACAAGCCATGGACTATTGGAGAGAGAATCACTGAAACAGCTATTTATACAGTGACTACAAGCCATGGACTATTGGAGAGAGAATCACTGAAACAGCTATTTATACAGTGGCTACAAGCCATGGACTATTGGAGAGAGAATCACTGAAACATTATCTATTTATACAGTGGCTACAAGCCATGGACTATTGGAGAGAACCACTGAAACTTTGTCTATTTATACAGTGGCTACAAGCCATGGACTATTGGAGAGAGATCCACTGAAATATTGTCTATTTATACAGTGGCTACAAGAACTATTTCAGAGAGAATCACTGAAACATTGTCTATTTATACAGTGGCTATAAGCCATGGACTATTGGAGAGATGAACAGAGACATTAGGTGTCTACACATGCCGAGAGATCAACTCAAATTGAACATTGGGTTGCTGTCTACAGGGGTGATTACAAGCCATGGACTTCAACAGGGGAGCACAGACGGACAAACCGACAGACCGACGGACAGAAGGACATGGGACTATTACAATACAAGCCGTTGACTTCAACAGGAAGCACAGATGAACGAACAGACGGCCGGACAGAGGGACATTGGATGGGTACAATACAAGCCATTGACTACAGTAGATAGCAACTGGCACTTTGATTAATGTAATTGACTTCTGTCTTCTTATGGCCTTGACAATCCACATACACGACAGCTGTGACCTCACAGTAGACACACAGTATTTATCTGTTATACGTACGTCCTCGCATACTGAGTGAGTGCTTCCAAAAATGGCACCCTATTCCCTATTTAGTGCACTACTTCTCGACTGGGGCCCATAGGTTTTGTCCAGGGCCCATAGGGTTTGAACAGGGCCCATAGGGTTTGAACAGGATCCATAGGGTTTGAACAGGGCCCATAGGGTTTGACCAGGGCCCATAGGGTTTGAACAGGGCCCATAGGGTTTGAACAGGGCCCATAGGGTTTGAACAGGGCCCATAGGGTTTTGAACAGGATCCATAGGGTTTGAACAGGGCCCATAGGGTTTGACCAGGGCCCATAGGGTTTGAACAGGGCCCATAGGGTTTGAACAGGGCCCATAGGGTTTGAACAGGGCCCATAGGGTTTGAACAGGGCCCATAGGGTTTGAACAGGACCCATAGGGTTTGAACAGGACCCATAAGGTTTGAACAGGACCCATAAGGTTTGAACAGGACCCATAGGGTTTGAACAGGGCCCATAGGGTTTGAACAGGGCCCTTAAGGTTTGACCAAGGAGCATAGGGTTTGACCAGGGCTCTGGTCAAAAGTAGGTCACTACTCAGGGATTATGGTGGCATTTGGAACTGACCCACTAACTATAATGTGATTTTTGGGGACTTTGGGACAAAAAGGCTCATTTGCTAACTGTCTCAGTCGATAGCAACAAAGATGTTTATGTCCGAAAAATAACATAATATTACCCAAATCATGTTCCATTATTAAGGCTTCTAGTGTTTTACCCTCAGCAGTGAAGAAAAGGGGTCCCAAATGGCCCTCTGTTCCCTACATATTCCCTATGGGCCCTGGTCAAAAGCAGTGCACTACATATTGAATAAGGGGTCATTTGCAACCAGCTCTCACAGTCTCACGTCGGAATTAGACGTTCGCCCATGTTTCCCAAACGTCACATTTTGAAGTGTTTGGTTACTTCGTACTTTATCGTTCGAAGGTTAAGGTTGACTTGCCAAGTTAAATAAAGGTTAAATAAAAATAAAAGGTTAGTCATTAACTCCTGATTCTTAAGGTTAGTCATTAACTCCTGATTCTTAAGGTTAGTCATTAACTCCTGATTCTTAAGGTTAGTCATTAACTCCTGATTCTTAAGGTTAGTCATTATTAACTCCTGATTCTTAAGGTTAGTTATTAACTCCTGATTCTTAAGGTTAGTCATTATTAACTCCTGATTCTTAAGGTTAGTCATTATTAACTCCTGATTCTTAAGGTTAGTCATTATTAACTCCTGATTCTTAAGGTTAGTCATTAACTCCTGATTCTTAAGGTTAGTCATTATTAACTCCTGATTCTTAAGGTTAGTCATTAACTCCTGATTCTTAAGGTTAGTCATTAACTCCTGATTCTTAAGGTTAGTCATTAACTCCTGATTCTTAAGGTTAGTCATTAACTCCTGATTCTTAAGGTTAGTCATTAACTCCTGATTCTTAAGGTTAGTCATTATTAACACCTGATTCTTAAGGTTAGTCATTATTAACTCCTGATTCTTAAGGTTAGTCATTAACTCCTGATTCTAAAGGTTAGTCATTAACTCCTGATTCTTAAGGTTAGTCATTAACTCCTGATTCTTAAGGTTAGTCATTAACTTCTGATTCTTAAGGTTAGTCATTATTAACACCTGATTCTTAAGGTTAGTCATTATTAACTCCTGATTCTTAAGGTTAGTCATTATTAACTCCTGATTCTTAAGGTTAGTCATTAACTCCTGATTCTTAAGGTTAGTCAGTAACTCCTGATTCTAAAGGTTAGTCATTAACTCCTGATTCTTAAGGTTAGTCATTAACTCCTGATTCTTAAGGTTAGTCATTAACTTCTGATTCTTAAGGTTAGTCATTATTAACTCCCTGATTCTTAAGGTTAGTCATTATTAACACCTGATTCTTAAGGTTAGTCATTATTAACTCCTGATTCTTAAGGTTAGTCATTATTAACTCCTGATTCTTAAGGTTAGTCATTATTAACTCCTGATTCTAAAGGTTAGTCATTAACTCCTGATTCTGAAGGTTAGTCATTAACTCCTGATTCTAAAGGTTAGTCATTAACTCCTGATTCTTAAGGTTAGTCATTAACTCCTGATTCTTAAGGTTAGTCATTAACTCCTGATTCTAAAGGTTAGTCATTAACTCCTGATTCTTAAGGTTAGTCATTAACTCCCCTGATTCTAAAGGTTAGTCATTAACTCCTGATTCTTAAGGTTAGTCATTAACTCCTAAGCCTACTTGAAGGTAACAGCTCTCACTGTTGCCCCTAGTGGCCAGTTTCCACATCTTCTCCTCAGACATGGGTGAACGTCCAATACCATTTTGAATCGCCGGAATGTTAAGGGTTCTGCTCTCCTCTGTTGCGACCAAATGGAATAAGCTACTGTGCAGTGTGTGTCTGTGTGTGCACTGTGTGTGTGTGTGTGCTGTGTTTGTTCGTGTGTGAGAGAGAAAGGGTGTGAGAGAGAAAGGGTGTGAGAGAGGGAGAGAGAGAGAGGGAGAGAGAGAGAGGGGAGAGAGAGGGAGAGAGGGTGAGTAAGTGTTTTCAGAATGCGAGTTTCGCCTTCTCCCAGCTGCTAGATGAAATGTGTGTGTGTGTGTGTGTGTGTGTCAGCATGCGTGCGACTCCAGTGTGTGTGTGTATGTGAGCGTGCGACTGCAGTGTGTGTATGTGAGCGTGCGACTCCAGTGTGTGTATGTGAGTGTCCGTGCGACTGCAGTGTGTGTGTGTGAGTGTCCGTGCGACTGCAGTGTGTGTGTGAGTGTCCGTGCGACTGCAGTGTGTGAGGCTGAGAACTGTCTACCACTCTCTGGGGAGCGTCTGTATCAGTGTGTGTGGAACTTCAGTGTGTGTGTGTGAATGTGTGTGTGCCTGTTAGTGTGTGTGTCTCTCTCTCTCTGGAGAGTGAATGCATCAGTGGAGGAGTCTCAACTACTCCTATTCTGTGACTCTCAATTTATCATCCTATTGTCATCAAAGATCTCTCTCTCTCTCTCTCTCTCTCTCTCTCTCTCTCTCTCTCTCTCTCTCTCTCCATCTCCCTCCCTCCCTCCCTCCCTCCCTCTCTCTCTCTCTCTCTCAACCTAAATGCCATGAAACAATGATATGTCTTTAAATACTTCTATCGATAGCTATATTGAATTTATTTATTTATTGTGTCAAGATCTAGACACTGTTGTAATGTATCCCCTTGTATATACTTTTAACAGTGCCATTACCTTATAGGATATGTTACAAATTGCTCCCTATTCCTTACATAGTGCACTACTTTAGCAAAACATATAGGGAATAGTGTGCCGTTTGTGATGCCTCCATTTACTAACTACAGTATAATCACAATATGTTGTCAAATTAAAATGAGGAATAAATATCTTGTTTTGTATTTCAGAATAATGAATACTGCTTTTCGATTGATGTTCAAGTCCACATAAAGTTTTGTTTTGTCACTTTTGTATCGTCTTGTAATAATGATTGTAATGATCCCAAATGGCACGTTGTTCCTATATAGTGCACTACTTTTGACCAGGACCCATAGAGGTTCTGGGCTCTGAGTTACAGGTCAAAAGTAGTGTTCTATATAGGGAATGGGGTACCAATTAAGGACTGGTATTTTTTTCAGAAACGACTGACTGAGTGTGTGAGTCCGAGAGAGAGTTGGCCTCAAGCACAGGTGAAATAAAGAAGACATGAATAAATAAAAGTCTGACTCTGGAACATCAGCTATCCACTAATGGTCGCTCACGGCTCAATCTAATGATGTACCCGCATGTGCACTACTTTTCACCAGGGAGCTGATGCTCGACTGTGGCCCTCAAGGAACTGGTCCAAAGTAATGCACTACATAGGGAATATGGTGCCGTTTGAGACAAATATTTACATCATTTTGGGTTGCACTACTGATACTACAGATACTACTGATACTACTGCTACTACATATACTACATATACTACAGATACTACAGATATTACAGGTAATACAGATACTACTGATACTACATATACTAGAGATACTACTGATACTAGTGATACTACACATACTACTGATACTAAAGATAATTAGAGATACTATTGACACCACAGATACTACTGATACTACAGATAGAGATACTACTGATACTACTGATACCACAGATACTACTGATATTACATATACTACTGATATTACAGATATTACAGATATTAATGATACTAAAGATACAACTGATACAACAGATATTAGAAATACTACATATATTACAGATACTACTGATAATACAGACACTACAGATACTATTAATACTACAGTTACTACAAATACTACTGATAGTACATATACTAATGATACTACAGATACTACTGATACCACTGATAATACAGATACTAAAGATACTAGAGATACTACTAATACTACAGATACTACACATACTAAAAATACTAATGATAGAACAGATACTACAGATACTAATGATACAACTGATACTACATATACTACTAATACTACAGATACTACATATACTACAAATACTACTGATAGTACATATACTAATGATACTACAGATACTACTGATACCACTGATACTACAGATAATACAGATACTACAGCTACTAAATATACTAGAGATACTACTAATACTACACATACTAAAGATACCAATGATAGAACAGACACTACAAATACTAATGATACAACTGATACTACATATACTACTAACACCACAGATACTACTGATACTACTGCTACTACAGATATTACATATATTACATATACTAAAGATACTATAAATACTACAGCTACTACGTATACTACAGATACTACAAATACTACATATTTTAGAGATACTACTGCTAGATACTGATACTACAGATAATACTGACACTAAAGCTAGTACATATACTACTGATACTACAGATATTACAAATAATACTGATACTACAGATACTACATATACTACTTAAACTGATAAAACTTCCAGATACTACTAATACTACACATACTATAGATACCATTGATTCTACACATGCTGCAGATACCAGATATACTAAAGATACTGCTGCTACTACAGACAATACTGATACTACTGATACAGATACTAATGATACTACAGATACTACAGAAAATACAGTTACTACAGATACTACAGATAAGATTGATACTAAAGGCACTACACATACTACAGATTTTACTGATACTAGTGATACTACAGATGCTTCTGATACCACTGATACTACAGAGAATAGATATACTACTGACACGACAGATACTACAGACAATACAGATACTAAAGATACTACTGATACTACAGATAACACTGATACTACAGACACTACCACTACTACAGATACTACTGATACTACAGACAGTACAGATACGACGGATAATACTGATACTACTGAAACAAACTTAAGATAATACTGATACTACATATATTAATGATACTACAGGTAATACAGACACTACAGACACTACTGATACTACAGATAATATGGATACTAAAGATACCACATATACTACTGATACTACAGATACTACTGACACTACAGATATATCAGATACTACAGATACTAAAGATACTACTGACACTTCAGATACTACTGATACTACAGATATTACAAACGCTACAGATATTACAGATATTACAGATACTACATATACCACTGATACTACAGATACTACAGACACTAAATATTCTAATGATACTACTGATACTACAGATACTACTGAGACTACAGATACTACTGGTACTACAGATAATACAGATACTACTGACACAACTGATACTACATATACTAGAGATACTACTGATACAACTGATACTACATATACTAGAGATACTACTGATACTACAGATACTACAGACACTAAATATTCTAATGATACTACTGATACTACAGATACTACTGAGACTACAGATAGTACTGGTACTACAGATAATACAGATACTACTGACACAACTGATACTACATATACTAGAGATACTACTGATACTACAGATACTACAGACACTAAATATTCTAATGATACTACTGATACTACAGATACTACTGAGACTACAGATACTACTGACACTAAAGATACTACTGCTACTACTGATACTACAGATAGTACAGATACGACGGATAATACTGATACTACTGAAACAAACTAAAGCTAATACTGATACTACATATATTAATGATACTACAGGTAATACAGACACTACAGACACTACTGATACTACAGATAATATGGATACTAAACATACCACATATACTACTGATATTACAGATACTACAGATACTACTGACACTACAGATATTACAAATACTACAGATATATCAGATACTAAAGATACTACTGACACTTCAGATACTACTGATACTACAGATATTACAAACACTACAGATATTACAGATATTACAGATACTACAGATACCACTGATACTACAGATACTACTGATACTACAGATACTACACTACACTACTGATACTACAGATACTACAGATACTACTGATACTACGGATACTAATGATACTTCAGCTACTACAGATACTACTGGTACTACAGATAATACAGATACTACAGATACAACTGATACTACATATACTAGAGATACTACTGATACTACAGATACTACAGACACTAAATATTCTAATGATACTACTGATACTATAGAGACTACAGAGTACTACAGACACTAAATATTCTAATGATACTACTGATACTACAGATACTATTGAGACTACAGATACTACTGACACTAAAGATAATACTGCTACTACAGATACTACAGATATTACAGATACTACAGATACTACTTATACTATAGATACTACTGCTACTACAGATACTACTGACACTAAAGATAATACTGCTACTACAGATACTACGGATATTACAGATACTACAGATACTACTTATACTAGAGATACTACTGCTACTACAGATACTACTGATACTGCTGATACTACAGATACTGCTGATACTACTGATACTATAGGTAATACAGATACTACAGACACTATGGATACTACAGATAAAACTGATACTAACAATACAAAAGAATCTACTGATACTACAGGTAATACAGATACTACCCGGATACTACAGATACTACAGATACTACAGATAATACTGATACTACAGATATTACTGATACTACTTATACTACAGATACTACTGATACTACAGATACTACTGATACTACAGATAATACTGATACTATCGAAAATACTGATTCTAAAGACACAATTGATACTACTGAACCTACAGATATTACTGATTCTACAGATAATACTGATACTACAGATATTACTGATACTACTTATACTACAGATACTACGGATACTACAGATACTAGAGATACTACAGATAAAACTGATACTAAAGATACTACAGAAACTACTGATACTACAGATACTACAGATACTACAGATAATACTGATACTTGATACTACATATACTAGAGATACTACTGATACAACTGATACTACATATACTAGAGATACTACTGATACTACAGATACTACAGACACTAAATATTCTAATGATACTACTGATACTACAGATGCACTACTGAGACTACAGATAGTACTGGTACTACAGATAATACAGATACTACTGACACAACTGATACTACATATACTAGAGATACTACTGATACTACAGATACTACAGACACTAAATATTCTAATGATACTACTGATACTACAGATACTACTGAGACTACAGATACTACTGACACTAAAGATACTACTGCTACTACTGATACTACAGATAGTACAGATACTGACGGATAATACTGATACTACTGAAACAAACTAAAGCTAATACTGATACTATATTAATGATACTACAGGTAATACAGACACTACAGACACTACTGATACTACAGATAAATATGGATACTAAACATACCACATATACTACTGATATTACAGATACTACAGATACTACTGACACTACAGATATTACAAATACTACAGATATATCAGATACTAAAGATACTACTGACACTTCAGATACTACTGATACTACAGATATTACAAACACTACAGATATTACAGATATTACAGATACCACAGATACCACTGATACTACAGATACTACTGATACTACAGATACTACACTACACTACTGATACTACAGATACTACAGATACTACTGATACTACGGATACTAATGATACTTCAGCTACTACAGATACTACTGGTACTACAGATAATACAGATACTCAGATACAACTGATACTACATATACTAGAGATACTACTGATACTACAGATACTACAGACACTAAATATTCTAATGATACTACTGATACTATAGAGACTACAGATACTACAGACACTAAATATTCTAATGATACTACTGATACTACAGATACTATTGAGACTACAGATACTACTGACACTAAAAGATAATACTGCTACACAGATACTACAGATATTACAGATACTACAGATACTACTTATACTATAGATACTACTGCTACTACAGATACTACTGACACTAAAGATAATACTGCTACTACAGATCACTACAGATATTACAGATACTACAGATACTACTTATACTAGAGATACTACTGCTACTACAGATACTACTGATACTGCTGATACTACAGATACTGCTGATACTACTGATACTATAGGTAATACAGATACTACAGACACTATGGATACTACAGATAAAACTGATACTAACAATACAAAAAGAATCTACTGATACTACAGGTAATACAGATACTACGGATACTACAGATACTACAGATACTACAGATAATACTGATACTACAGATATTACTGATACTACTTATACTACAGATACTACTGATACTACAGATACTACTGATACTACAGATAATACTGATACTATCGAAAATACTGATTCTAAAGACACAATTGATACTACTGAACCTACAGATATTACTGATTCTACAGATAATACTGATACTACAGATATTACTGATACTACTTATACTACAGATACTACGGATACTACAGATACTAGAGATACCACAGATAAAACTGATACTAAAGATACTACAGAAACTACTGATACTACAGATACTACAGATACTACAGATAATACTGATACTACAGATATTACTGATACTACTTATACTACAGATACTACTGATACTACAGATACTACTGATACTATCAAAAATACTGATTCTAAAGACACAATTGATACTACTGAACCTACAGATATTACTGATTCTACAGATAATACTGATACTAAAGACACTACAGATACTACAGACACTACTGCTACTACAGATACTACTGATACTACAGATACCACTGATACTACAGATATTACAGATACTAGGACCATACCTCAGGACTACCTGGCCTGATGACTCTGCTGTCCCCAGTCCACCTGGCCGTGCTGCTGCTCCAGTTTCAACTGTTCTGCCTGCGGCTATGGAACCCCTGACCTGTTCACCGGATGTGCTACCTGTCCCAGACCTGCTGTTTTCAACTCTCTAGAGACAGCAGGAACGGTAGAGATACTCTCAATGATCGGCTATGAAAAGCCAACTGACATTTCCTCCTGAGGTGCTGACCTGTTGCACCCTCTACAACCACTGGGATTATTGATTATTTGACCCTGCTGGTCATCTATGAAACATTTGAACATCTTGGCCATGTTCTGTTATAATCTCCACCCGGCACAGCCAGAAGAGGACTGGCCACCCCTCATAGCCTGGTTCCTCTCTAGGTTTCTTCCTAGGATCGGCCTTTCTAGGGAGTTTTCCTAGCCACTGTGATTCTACAACTGCATTGCTTGCTGTTTGGGGATTTTAATACGGATACTACTGAAACTAAAGATATTACTGATACAACAGATACTAATGATACTACAGGTGATACTGATACTACTGTCACTATAGATACTACTGACACTACAGCTACTACTGATACTAATGATACTACAGATACTACGATACTACACGCTTACACTACTGATGCTACTGGTATTACAGATACTACTGATACTACTGATACTACAGAGATACTACATACACTACTAATACTACTGATACTACGATACTACAAGATACTACGTGACACCGCAGATACTATAGATGACTACAGATGCTCAGCTGCTATAGATACATAGACAATGCTACTTATACTACAGATACTACGGATACCACAGATACTACTATATATCTACTGATACACATATACCACACATACAATATATACTACTGTTACTACAAACATTATACAGGGGAATGATAAACAGACTGTCTGATGGAACAGTATTATAAGGTGAAATGATAACAGACTAGTCTGATGGAACAGTATTATACAAATGATAACAGACCAAACTGTCTGATGGAACAGTCTATACAGGGAATGATAACAGACTAGTCTGTTAAATAGCATTACAGGAATGAGCAAATAGACTAGTCTGATGGAACAGTATTATACAGAATGACAGACCAGTGTAATAAAAACATTATTATACAGGAAATGATGCAGACTAGTCTGGTGCAACAGCATTATACAGAAAATGAGCAACAGACCAGTGCAATGAAACAGTATTATACAGGGAATGACAACAGACCAGTCTGATGAACAGTAGTAAACAGGGAATGATAACAGACTAGTGTAATGTGAACAGTATTATACAGGGGAATGAGCAAATAAAGACTAATGTCTGATGCAACAGTATTATACAGGGAAATAAGCAACAGATCAGTTCAATGGAACAATTACACAGGGAATGAGCAACAGACCAGTGTAACGGAACAGCATTACACAGGAAATGACAACAGACCAGTCTGGGATGAACAGCATTGCTGCGTAATGGCAAAACAACTCAGTTTCACGGAACAGTAATATACAAAGAATTATAAACAGACTTTAGTCTGACGGCAGCATTATGCTGGCAGCATCGATGCTGCACTGGGCCCGATGGTTATAATATGGTGTAGCCCATGCTGCATCAGTTCACAGCATTAACAGGAATGATGCTGGCATCAGCCTCGGGCGTGAACAGCACAACACAGGAAACATGTCACAACTCAGTGCAATGAAACAGTATTAAACAGGGAAATGATATGTGCATCAGTCTTAACAGTAATATACAGGGAAATGTATAACAGACCAGTGTAATGGAAACAGGCTGAGTTATGTGGAATGAGCAACAGCATTCGTAGTCTGCGATGGAACAGTATTATGGGAATGACAAGGTACTCAGCAAATGGAAACAGTAATATACAGGAATGGATGTCATATCTTCAGTCTGGCGGAACAACAGTATTATATATAAAAATGATAAAGATCAAAATTATATAACAGTGCCAAAGGTGGCACGACAAGCGTATCAGTCTGATGAACAGCAGTATACAGAATGATAACAGCATCAGTTCGATGGAACAGCACAATACAGGGAAATGACACGTCTGATGAACAGCAGGCGCAGGAATGACAACAGACCAGTTCGGGTGCAACAGTACGCACGGTGGAAATGACAACAACAGTAAATGAAACAGCATTACAAGCAGGGAAATGACAACAGACCAGTCTGACAGTCAGCAGTATACAGGGAACAATAACAGACCAGTGCAATGGAAACAAAATATACAGGAAAATGACAATAAGACTAGTCTGATGGAACAGTATTATACAGGGGGAAATGACAAGGTGACCAGTCCGGTGTAACAGCATTACAAAGGTGTGTAGATAAACAGACTAGTCTGATGGAACAGTATTATACAGGGAACAATAACAGACTAGTCTGATGGAACGCTGCCATATGGGCGGGATTTATATGCAGTATTCTCACCAGGCCCAGAGAGTCTCTCTGTTCAAACGTGAGGTTGCTGCGGGGCGAAACAGGAGATACTTCAAAGCAGAGCAAAAAGTGCTGTCTCTCCTGGCGGCATATAACGTATCACAGATGATCGCTAAAATTCGCAGAGTCTACAAACATAACAGTGACCGTGGTAAAAACCCGCTTTATACACACACACACACACACACACACACACACACAAACCGCCGCTGCCGCCGCTGCCGCGCCGCGCGTCACATACTTCTGCTGAGGACGACGGCTTATCTCTCTGAAAGTTGCTAATGCCGCAACACTTCAGCGAATCGCGTCATCTCGTCTCTCGCAGCGGCGCCCTCTCTTCTCTCTTCCTCTCTGCCCCCATCCTCTCCCTCTTCCCCTCCTCTATCTTCCCCATTCCTCCGCCTCGCCATCATCTACAACACCAGCCTATCTCTCCATCATCTACAACACTAATTTACTTTTCCATCATCTAAAAGGCCACTGGCTTATCTCTCCAACACATCTAAAAGGGTCACTGCCTAATCTTTCCATCATCTAAAAGGGCCACTGGAAGCCTATCTCTCCATCATCTGGCAATACCGGGCTTATCTCTCCATCAATCTACAATACCGGCTTATCTCTCCATCATCTACAATACCGGCTTATCTCTCCATCATCTAAAGTGGGCCACTGGCTTATTTCTCCATCATCTATAATACTGGCTTATCTCTCCAACAATTCATACACTGTTTATCTCTCCATCATCTAAAGTGTACCGGCTTCATCTCCGATTCATAAACACTGGGTTTATCTCTCCATCATCTAAAAGGGCCACTGGGCTTCATCTCCAACTACAACACCGGCTTCATCTCTCCACCATCTACATAATAC
>NW_025549932.1:0-30748 GCF_905237065.1 Salmo salar | reverse complement strand
ACTCTATGTTGTGGAACGTAAATTTCATCAACATATTGAAGAGACTCTATATGCGATCGCACAATAGAACTCTTATATTCGAACGCATAAAACTCTATATCATCAACCAATCGAAGAACTTTATTCTTAACTCTATCATCACATGTATAGACAGACTCTATCTACGTCGAGACCAATAAGGAGACTCTCCTACTCATCCACTATAGACTCTATATATATCCAACATATAAGACTCTATATCATCCCAATAAAACTCTATATCTCGATAAGAGACTTATTTCCACATTTCTTTCGTCGACTGATGAGAGACTATATTCCTATCTTTTCTCTACTCTTATTACATATCTTTTTTACTTTTCCATATTTATATCGCATATAGACTCTATATCATCCCTAATAGAACTTCTATCGTCACATGATAAATCTTTGATAGACTCTATATTCCTGATATCTATTAAAGAGACTCTATATTGTCGACAGGACTCTATATGCTCGACACTAAATTTATTTTGTCACATATACTCTCGTATCATCGAGACGTAATGAAGAGACTCTGTATCGTCGACATATAAACTCTCTATATGTCCATTATAACTCTATTCGTCAACAAACTCTATATCCATCGAGACATAATGAAGAAGACTCTATTTCATCGAGACATGATAAACTCTATTTCGAACATATGACTCTATGTCGTCGAACCTGGAACTCTGTGTCTCGGAACATATAAGAGCTCTTATCGTCACATAATGGACTCTATATCATCCAGACATATGAAGAAGAACTCTATATCATGCCAGACATAGTAAGAAGAGACTCTTATCATCGACATAATGTCTTATCTCAGACCTGAATCTCTTCTCTCAGACTATGAAAGACTCTATATCTCGTAAACTCTATGTTTCGCATCTGAACATATGAAGGCTCTTCTTCGTGATCTTTATTCCATTGGTTTCATCGCATAACTCTTTTTCGGACATATATGGCTCTTATCATCGGCTAATGAAATCTTCGGCATTCTTTCTAATATCTTATTCGGTATTTTCTCTTTCGACATAATTTATTGTCGACATGATAAGAGACTCTGTTATCAACGGTCTATTATCGGACGCATAAGCTCTATATTCAAAGCTCTTATCTCTAACTCTTATGCTTGTGAAGACTCTATTATCGACTAGACTCTTATGCGAACTATGCTCTTATTCATTTTATATCGAACATAAGCTCTTTTCCAACATAATAGAGACTTATATCGTCGAGACATAATAGACTCTATTCTCAACCAATGAAGACTCTATCGTCAACAT
Organism: Salmo salar; assembly: GCF_905237065.1. Taxonomy (NCBI): domain Eukaryota; kingdom Metazoa; phylum Chordata; class Actinopteri; order Salmoniformes; family Salmonidae; genus Salmo; species Salmo salar. Next base: position 29,441 of record NW_025549932.1, on the reverse strand, counting down.
ATAAAGAGACTCTATACTCACGTCGGACGCAATGAAGAACTCTGTCTACGTCCAGACATGATAACTCTATATACGTCGGACACTAATAAGAAAGACTCTATATCTCGAAGAAGAGACTCTTATAATCAGACTAATAAGACTCTATATATCGCCGTAGAGACTCTTGTTCGACTATGAAGAACTCTATATTCGAAATAAGCTCTGTTCGTCGAACATAAAGAACTCTATATCTCGATTGGAGGCTCTATACGTCGAGACATGTAGAGAGAACTCTATATCGTCGGACATGATGAGCTCTATATTCACATGATAGAAGGCTCTATACATCACATGTGAAGAGCTCTATATCGTCACGTATAACTCTATCATCGACGTGATAAGAACTCTATATCATCGAACGTGATGAAAACTCTGTTCTCCAATGAAGAAACTCTATATCATCGACTATGGAGACTCTATATCATCGAGACATTAGAAGAGACTCTATATGTCGGACATAATGAAGGCTCTGTGTGCCCGGACATGATAAAGGACTCTATTCTCGCTATGAAAGACTCTTATCGTCGGACCTGATAAAGAAGAGACTTTATCGTCGGACATATGAAGACTCTGTATGTCGGACGTGAAGGCTCTTATGTCATGATGGACTCTTATCGTCGACATGATAAAGACTCTGTTATCGAACTGATAAGAACTCTTTGTCGCATGAAGAGCTCTATATCGTCGAGACTGATGAGCTCTAATCTCGACGTTGAAGAGACTTTATCGTCGAACATGATGACTCTTATCCGACATGATAGACTCTTTTCTGAGCTCTAATCGTCGACATGATGAACTCTATATCTCGCACGATGAAAGAGCTTATATTGTCACATATAGACTCTTTTCGGCTAAGAAGAACTCTATTCTCACATGATAAAGAGACTCTTATCGTCGGACATGATGAAGAGACTCTTATCATCGACATGTGAACTCTATGTGTCGGACATGATAGAAGGGACTCTATATCATCGAGACATGGTAGAAGGACTCTATATCTCGCGGGAGACTCTATATCATCGACATGATAGGAGACTCTGTCTCGTCGAACATAATGAAGAAGACTCTATATCGAACGCAATAAGAAGAACTCTATATCATCGAACATATGAAGAGACTCTATATCGTCGGACCAATAAAACTCTATATTCATCGCGCAATGAAGAAAACTCTATTATCGAACATGATAAGAAGAGACTCTATATCGTCGGCTGAGAACTCTGTCTCGGACATAACTCTTACATCGACAATCTTTTTTCGACAATGAAGAGACTCTATCTCGAACCTAGTAAGAAGACTCCATACGTCGGACTTAGAGAACTCTATATCGTCGGACATGATGAAGAGACTCTATATCATCGAACATAATGAAGACTCTATCTCGCATGAAGAGACTCTGTATCATCCGAGACTAATGAAACTCTATATCTCGGACTAATAGAAAACTCTATTCTCGACACAATGAAAGCTCTATTTGTGAGCTCTTTCGCCGAGCATAATGAAGAAGACTCTTCGTGACTAACTCTATATCTGACATATAAGAGACTCTATATCATCGGACGCGATGAGAGACTCTTATCACATAATAGACTCTTATATCGAACTAATGAAGAACTCTATATTCACTGAGACTCTATATCGTCGACTAATGAAAGAGACTCTTATGCATCGGACATGATGAAACTCTATATCGTCCGACATGATAAGAACTCTGTATCGTCGACATGATAAGAAGAACTCTATCTCATCGACGCAATGAAGAACTCTATATATCGGGACACAGTGAAAGAACTCTATATCGCCGAACATATGAAACTCTGTTATCGGACGCGATGAAGAGACTCTATATTATCGACATGATAAGAGACTCTATATCGTCGAGACTGTAAAGAACTCTATATCATCGACGTTGAAGAGACTCTATCGTCGGACATGATAGAGAGACTCTATCATCCGACTTGAAACTCTATATATCGCTTGAAGAGACTCTATATCGTCGAGACTGATAGAAGAGACTCTATGTCTCGAGACTATGAAGACTCTATTCATCGGACTATGAAGAGACTCTATATCGCGAACATAATGAAGAGACTCTATTCGTCGGCGCAATGAAGAGACTCTATACGTCGAACATGGTAAAAGAGACTCTATATCATCGGACGCATGATAAAGAGACTCTGTCATCGGACGTGATAGAGAGACTCTATTCATCGAACTATAGAAGACTCTATATCTCGGACATGATAAGAGACTCTATTCATCGAACGTAATGAAGAGACTCTTCGTCGAACATGTGAGAGACTCTGTTCGACTAAGAGACTCTGATCTCGACATTAAGAACTCTATATCGTCGGGACATGATGAAGAGACTCTGTATTCATCGGACGTAATGAAGAGACTCTGTCTCATCGGACATTGAAGACTCTTCGTCGAGACGCAATGAAGAGACTCTATATCATCGAGACATGATGAAGAGACTCTGTTCGTCGGACATGATGAAAGAGACTCTATTCGACGCAATGAAGAGACTCTTTCATCGGACATATGAAGAGACTCTGTATCTCGAACGCGATAAAAGAGACTCTATACGTCGAGACATAATGAAGAGACTCTATATGTCGGGGACATAATAGAAGAACTCTATATCGTCGAGACGTTGAAGAGACTCTGTATCGTCGAGACATGAAGAGACTCTATATCATCGGACATGATGAAAGAACTCTATGTCGTCGAGACGCAATGAAGAGACTCTATTCGTCGAACATAATGAAGAGACTCTATATCCTCGAGACGTAATGAAGAGACTCTATATCATCGAACATGGTAAAGAGACTCTATTCATCGGACATAATGAAGAGACTCTATACATCCGGACGCGATGAAGAACTCTATATCGTCGGACACAATAGAAGAGACTCTATTCCATCGAACACAATAAGAGACTCTATCATCGAACATAATAGAAGAGACTCTATATCATCGAGCCTAATGAGACTCTATATGTTCGAACCAATGAGAGACTCTATATCGGCGGACAGTGAAGAAACTCTATATCGTCGAACATAGTGAAAGACTCTATATCTCGAACATAATGAAGACTCTATATCATCGGGACGTAATGAAGAGACTCTATGTCTCGGACATGTGCTCTTGTCGCTGATGAAGAGACTCTATGTCATCGAGACCATGAAGAGACTCTATATCGTCGGACTGATGAAGAACTCTATTCGTCGCTGATGAGAACTCTATGTCATCAACATGATGAAGGCTCTGTAGCGTCGAACATGATGAAGAGACTCTATCATCGCGACGTAATGAAGAGACTCTATATCTATCGACATGGTGAAGAGAACTCTTATCTCGAGACACAATGAAGAGACTCTATATCATCGAGACGAATAAAGAGACTCTATATCGTCGAGACATGATAAACTCTATCATCGAGACATAATGAAGAGACTCTATGTCATCGAACTAGTGAAGAGACTCTATATCATCGAGACTAATGAAGAGAACTCTATATCTCGAACTGATGAAGAACTCTATTCATCGAGACATGATAGAAGAGACTCTATGTCATCGGACATGATGAAAGAGACTCTATATTCGGACTGTGAAGAGACTCTGTATCATCGAGACATGATGAAGAGACTCTATATCGTGCGAACGCATGAAAGACTCTATGTCTCGGACATAATGAAGAGACTCTATATCGTCGAGACATAATGAGAGACTCTATGTCGTCGGACTAATAGAAGAACTCTATTCGTCGGACATGATAAAGAAGAGACTCTATCATCGAGACGCAATGAAAGAACTCTATATCGTCGAGACATGATGAAGAGACTCTATATCATCGAGACGTGATGAAGAGACTCTATGTCGTCGAACGAGTAGAAGAGACTCTATATCATCGAGACGCAGTGAAGAGACTCTATTCTCGAGACATGGTGAAGAGACTCTATATCATCGGGACGCAATGAAGAGACTCTATATCGTCGAGACATGGTAAAGAAGAGACTCTATATCATCGAGACATAATAAGAAAGACTCTATATCGTCGAGACACAATGAAGAACTCTATTCGTCGAACGTGAAGAACTCTATATCATCGAACGCAATGAAGAGACTCTATATCATCGAGACGATGAAGAGACTCTATATATCGGACGCAGTAGAAGAGACTCTATATCATCGGACATAATGAAGAGACTCTATCTGTCGGACATGGTGAGAAGAGACTCTGTATCAGTCGACATGATGAAGAGACTCTATTCATCGGACATAATGAGAAGAGACTCTATATCATCGAGACATGATAGAAGAGACTCTATATACATCGAGACATGATAAGAAGAGACTCTATCATCGGACATGATAAAGAGACTCTATATCGTCGGACATGATGAAGAGACTCTATATCGTCGGACATGATGAAGAGACTCTGTATCCGGCAATGAAGAGACTCTATGTCATCGAGACATAATGAAGAGACTCTGTATCGTCGGACATGATGAAGAGACTCTATATCATCGAGACGCAATGAAGAGACTCTATATCATCGAGACATGATAGAAGAGACTCTTATCATGCCGAGACGTAATGAAGAACTCTATATCGTCGAGACATAATAGAAAGACTCTATATCATCGCGACTGATGAAGAGACTCTTTCGGGCGATAGAAGAGACTCTATGTCGTCGGACGCAATGAGAACTCTATTCGTCGAGACGCAATGAAGAGACTCTATATGTGTCGGACATGATGAAGAGACTCTATCATCGAACGTTGAAGAGACTCTATATCCGTCGGACACGATGAAGAGACTCTATATCATCGGACACGATAGAAGAGACTCTATGCGGACGTGGTAGAAGAACTCTGTATCTGTCGGACGATAGAAGAGCTCTATATATCGAGACATAATGAAGAAGAACTCTATTCATCGAGACGCAATGAAGAGACTCTATATCATCGGACGTAATGAAGAGACTCTATATCATCGGACTGTGAAGAGACTCTATCGTCGAACATAATGAAGAGACTCTATGTATCGACGTAATAGAAGAGACTCTATATCGTCGAACATAATGAAGAGACTCTATATCGTCGAGACACGATAGAAGAACTCTATATCGTCGGACCATGAAGAGACTCTATATCTCGAGACATGATAGAAGAGACTCTGTATCATCGTCGGACATGATGAAGAACTCTATTCATCGAACATGATAAGAAGAGACTCTATATCATCGGCCTAAGAAGAGACTCTATATCGTCCGAGACGCAATGAAGAGACTCTGTATCGCGAGACACGTAGAAGAGACTCTATTCATCGAACATGATAGAAGAGACTCTGTATCATCGAGACACAGTAAGAGAGACTCTATATGCATCGAGACGTGATGAAGGACTCTATCGTCGAGACGCGATGAAGAACTCTATTCCGTCGGACATGATAGAAGAGACTCTATGTCATCGAGACTGATGAAAGAGACTCTATCATCGAGACATGATAAAGAAGAACTCTATATCGTCGAGACATAATGAAGAGACTCTATATCATCGGACATGATGAAGAGACTCTATTCATCGAGCCTAATGAAGAGACTCTATATCGTCGAACGCAATGAAGAGACTCTATTCGTCGGACGTGGTGAAGAAGAACTCTATCATCGAGACACAATGAAGAGACTCTATTCATCGAACGCAATGAAGAGACTCTATATCGTCGAGACGCAATAGAAGAGACTCTATATCGTCGGACATGATAGAAGAGACTCTTTGCATCGGACATAATAGAAGAGACTCTATATCGTCGGACGCAATGAAGAGACTCTATCGTCGGCATAATGAAGAGACTCTATATCTCGAACATGATAGAAGAGACTCTATGTCTCGAACCATAAGAAGAGACTCTATATCGTCGGACATAATGAAGAGACTCTATCATCGAGACGTGATGAAGAGACTCTATATCATCGGACATAATAGAAGAGACTCTATATCTTCGACATGATGAAGAGACTCTATTCGTCGGACGCATGATGAAGAGACTCTGTATCATCGAACATGATGAAGAGACTCTATTCTTCGGACGTAATAGAAGAGACTCTATTCGTCGAACATAATAGAAGAGACTCTATATCGTCGGGACGGAATGAAGAGACTCTATTCGTCGAGACGTAGTGAAGAGAGACTCTATATCATCGAGACGCGATAAGAAGAGACTCTATGTCATCGGGACGTAATGAAGAGACTCTATATCATCGAGACATAATGAAGAAGAACTCTATGTCGTCGAACTAGTGAAGAGACTCTATTCGTCGACATGATAGAAGAACTCTATCGTCGAGACAAATGAAGAACTCTATATCGTCGGACATGTAAGAAGAGACTCTATATCATCGAACGCAATGAAGAGACTCTTATCGTCGAGACATGATGAAGAGACTCTATATCGTCGAACGTAATGAAGAGACTCTATTCATCGGACGTGATGAAGAGACTCTATGTCGTCGAGACGTGATAGAAGAGACTCTATTCTCGAGACATGATAAAGAAGAGACTCTGTATCGTCGAGACATGATAGAAGAGACTCTGTATCGTCGGACGCAATGAAAGAGACTCTATATCGTCGGACATGATAGAAGAACTCTATATCGTCGGACATGATAAGAAGAGACTCTATATCGCGAACGCAATGAAAGAGACTCTGTATCATCGAGACATGATGAAGAGACTCTATATCATCGGACATGATAGAAGAGACTCTATATCGTCGAGACGCAATGAAAGAGACTCTATGTCGTCGAGACATGATAGAAGAGACTCTATTCGTCGAACGCAATGAAGAGACTCTATATCATCGGACGTGGTAAGAAGACTCTATATCGCTCGAACATAATGAAGAGACTCTATCGTCGAGACTAATGAAGGACTCTATATCATCGAGACACGATGAAGAGACTCTGTATCATCGGACATGATGAAGAGACTCTATATCGTCGGGACACGATGAAAGAGACTCTGTCGCGTCCCGAGACGCAATGAAGAGACTCTATATCGTCGGGACATGATAGAAGAGACTCTATGTCGTCGGACACAATAGAAGAGACTCTATATCGTCGGACATGATAGAAGAACTCTATCTGTCGAACGTAATGAAGAGACTCTGTGTCATCGGACATGATGAAGAAACTCTATATCGTCGACCAATGAAGAACTCTATTCATCGGACATGATGAAGAAGGACTCTATGCATCGGGACATATAGAAAGACTCTATTCATCGAGACATAATAGAAGAACTCTATATCATCGAGACGCAATGAAGAGACTCTTATCATCGGACACAGTAAAGAAGAACTCTATATCATCGAGACATGATAGAAGAGACTCTATATCATCGAACAATGAAAGAGACTCTATATCATCGAACATGATAGAAGAACTCTATTCATCGAACATGATAAGAAGAACTCTATACATCGGACACAATGAAGAACTCTATATCATCGAGACACAGTAAAGAAGAGACTCTATATCATCGGACATGATAAAGAAGAGACTCTATTCGTCGAGACATGAGAAGAGACTCTATATCGTCGAGACGCAATGAAGAGACTCTTATCATCGAGACATGGTAGAAGAGACTCTATCGTCGGACAAGTAAAGAAGAGACTCTATATCATCGGACCAGATGAAGAGACTCTATGTCGTCCGGACACGATGAAGAGACTCTATGTCATCGAGACATGATGAAGAACTCTATGTCGTCGGTCACGATAGAAGAGACTCTGTATCGTCGGACGTGGTGAAAGAGACTCTATATCATCGGACGCGATAGAAGAGACTCTATATCGTCGGACGTGGTAAAGAGACTCTATACGTGCGGACACAATAGAAGAGACTCTATATCATCGGGACATGATAGAAGAGACTCTATGTCGTCGAGACGCAATGAAGAGACTCTATGTCGTCGAGACATAATAAGAAGAGACTCTATATCGTCGGACATGATGAAGAACTCTATTCGTCGAGACGAATGAAAGACTCTATATCGCGAACATAGTGAAGAAGACTCTATATCGTCGAGACGTGATGAGAAGAGACTCTATGTCGTCGAGACGTGATGAAGAGACTCTATATCGTTCGACATAATGAAGAGACTCTATTCATCGGAACATGATGAAGAGACTCTGTATCGTCGACATGGTAAAGAAGAGACTCTATGTCATCGAACATAATGAAGAGACTCTGTATCGTCGAGACGCATGAAGAGACTCTATATCGTCGGACATGATGAAGAGACTCTATATCGTCGAGACGTGATAAGAAGAGACTCTGTCGCGGACATGCAAGAAGAGACTCTATGTCGTCGAGACAGAGAAGAGACTCTATGTCGTCGAGACGTAATGAAGAACTCTGTATGTGTCGGACGTGATAGAAGAGACTCTATATCGAGACATATGAAGAGACTCTATATCTCGAGACATGATGAAAGAACTCTATATCATCGGACGCGGTGAAGAGACTCTATATCATCGGACATGATAAAGAAGAGACTCTATATCGTCGAGACATGATGAAGAACTCTATGTCATCGGACGTGATGAAAGAGACTCTATCATCGCGGACACGATGAAGAGACTCTATATCTCGACACAAGGAAGAGACTCTATCGTCGGCGTATGAAGAGACTCTGGACGAACTCTATATCGACCATGAAAGACTCTATATCATCGAACATGATAAGAAGAGACTCTGTGTCATCGAGACATAATAGAAGAGACTCTATATCGTCGGACGCAATGAAGAGACTCTATACGTCGAACGCGATGAAGAGACTCTATATCGTCGGGACGTGGTAGAAGAGACTCTATATCATCGAGACGCAATGAAGAGACTCTATATCATCGGGACGTATGAAGGCTCTATATCATCGGACATGATAGAAGAGACTCTATATCTATCGAACATGATAAAGAAGAGACTCTATGTCATCGGACATAATGAAGAGAGACTCTATTCATCGGACATATGAAGAGACTCTATATCATCGAACGTAGTAAGAAGAGACTCTATATCATCGAGACATAAAGAAGAGACTCTATATCATCGAGACAAATGAAGAGACTCTATATCGTCGAGACATAATGAAGAGACTCTATATCGTCGGCTGGAACTCTATTCATCGGGACACAATGAAGAGACTCTATCGTCGGACGATAGAAGAACTCTATTCGCGAGACCAATGAAAACTCTATAGCGTCGGACATGATAAGAAGAACTCTATCTCATCGAACTAATGAAGAGACTCTATCTCGTCGGACATGATGAAGAACTCTATCGTCGAACATGATGAAAACTCTATATTATCGGACGCAATGAAGAAGACTCTATCTCATCGAACATGATGAAGAGACTCTATTCATCGGACGATAAAGAAGAGACTCTATGTCGCGAACCATAGAAGAGACTCTATCCGTCGGACGCGATGAAGAGACTCTATATCGTCGAGACACAATAGAAGAGACTCTATATCGTCGAACATAATGAAGAGACTCTATATCGTCGAGACGCAATGAAGAGACTCTATATCGTCGAACATAATGAAGAGACTCTATATCATCGAGACATAAAGAAGAGACTCTATATCGTCGAGACACGATAAGAAGAGACTCTATATCATCGAGACGAATGAAGAGACTCTATCTTTCGAACGCAATGAAAGAACTCTATTCGTCGAACACAATGAAAGAGACTCTATTCGTCGAGACACAATGAAAGAGACTCTATTCATCGGACACAATGAAAGAACTCTATATCATCCGGACACAATGAAGAGACTCTATCGCGACGTGATGAAGGACTCTATATCGTCGAACATTGAAGAGACTCTATTCGTCGAGACATGATGAAAGAACTCTATTCATCGAAACATAATGAAGAAACTCTATCGTCGGACAGATAGAAGAGACTCTATATCCGAGACGCAATGAAGAGACTCTATATCATCGAACATTGAAGAACTCTATTCATCGAGACGCAGTGAAAGAGACTCTATCGTCGGACTGATAGAAGAGACTCTATGTCGTCGAACGCGATAGAAGAGACTCTATTCGCGGACGTAATGAAGAGACTCTATATCGTCGACATGAAAGAAGAGACTCTATTCGTCGAGACGCAATGAAGAGACTCTATCGTCGGACATGATAGAAGAGACTCTATTCATCGAGACATAATGAAGAGACTCTATATCGTCGAACGCGATGAAGAGACTCTATATCGTCGAGACATAATAGAAGAGACTCTATATCGTCGAGACGATGAAGAGACTCTGTATCATCGAACAAAGAAGAGACTCTCATCGGACAGATGAAGAACTCTATTCGTCGGACACGATGAAAGAGACTCTATATCATCGAGCGCATGAAGAGACTCTATATCATCGAGACTAATAGAAGAGACTCTATCATCGAGACATGGTGAAGAAGAGACTCTTATCGTCGAACATGATGAAGAACTCTATATCATCGGACATGATGAAGAGACTCTATATTTCGGACATGATGAAGAGACTCTATATCGTCGAACGCAATGAGAAGACTCTGTTCATCGGACCAATGAAGAGACTCTATATCGTCCGAGACGCAATGAAGAGACTCTATTCGTCGAACATAATGAAGAGACTCTATCTGTGTCCGGACATGGTAGAAGAGACTCTATTCATCGGGCATAATGAAGAACTCTTATCATCGGACACGATGAAAGAGACTCTATGTCATCGAGACACAATGAAGAGACTCTATATCGTCGAACATAATGAAAGAGACTCTATATATATCGAGACACAATAGAAGAACTCTATATCGTCGGACTGGTGAAGAGACTCTATTCGTCGAACATGATAGAAGAACTCTATATCGTCGGACATAATGAAGAGACTCTATATCATCGAGACGCAATGAAAGAACTCTATATCGTCGAACATAGTGAAGAGACTCTATGTCATCGGACGCATGAAGAGACTCTATATTCGCGGACATGATAAAGAAGAACTCTATCGTCGAGACATGAAGAGACTCTATATCGTCGGACATAATAGAAGAGACTCTATGTCGTCGGACATGATGAAGAGACTCTGTTCATCGGACTGATGAAGAGACTCTATATCATCGGACATGATGAAGAACTCTATTTCGTCGGGACATAATGAAGAGACTCTATATCGTCGGGACATGATAGAAGAGACTCTATTCGTCGAACATGATGAAGAGACTCTATATGTCGAGACATGATGAAAACTCTATTCGTCGGACATAAGAGACTCTATATCGTCGAGACATAATGAAGGACTCTATATCATCGAGACATAATAAGAAGACTCTATATCGTCGGACATAATGAAGAGACTCTATGTCGTCGAGACACGATGAAAGACTCTATGTCTCGAACGTAATGAAGAACTCTATATCATCGAGACATGATAAAGAAGAGACTCTATTCTCGGACTGATAAAGAAGAACTCTATATGTCGACTGTGAAAACTCTATCATCCGACATAATGAAGAGACTCTATCTTTCGAGACATAATGAAGAGACTCTATATCATCGGACTAATGAAGAGACTACTCTATCGTCGGACATAATGAAGAGACTCTATCATCGAGACGTAGTGAAAGAGACTCTATTCGTCGAACATGATGAAGAGACTCTATACGGACGCAATGAGAGACTCTATATCATCGGACATAATGAAGAGACTCTATGTCCTCGAGACACAGTAAAGAAGAACTCTATCATCGAGACATGATGAAGAGACTCTATATCGCGAGACGCGATGAAGAACTCTATATCATCGAGACGCATGAAGAACTCTGTATGTCTCGAACGCAATGAAGAGGACTCTATCGTCGCGACGTGATAGAAGAGACTCTTATCGTCGGACATGATGAAGAGACTCTTATCGTCGGACATGATGAAAGACTCTGTATCGTCGGACATGATGAAGAGCTCTCTATACGTCGAACAAAGAAAACTCTGTATCTCGAGACATGGAAGAGACTCTGTATCGTCGAACATAATGAAGAGACTCTATGTCATCCGGACATCAATGAAGAGACTCTATTCGGCGGGACGCAATGAAGAGACTCTATGTCGTCGGACATGATAGAAGAGACTCTATTCGTCGAGACATAATGAAGAGACTCTATATCGTCGAACATGTAAGAAGAACTCTGTCATCGAACATGAAGAGACTCTATATCATCGAACATAATGAAGAGACTCTATCTCGTCGGACATAATGAAGAGACTCTATATCATCGAGACGCAATGAAGAGACTCTATTCATCCGACATGAAGAGACTCTATATCGTCGAACATAATAGAAGAGACTCTATATCGTCCGGACGCAATGAAGAGACTCTATATCGTCGACATGATGAGAACTCTATCATCGGAACGCAATGAAAACTCTATCGTCGGACATGATAGAAGAGACTCTATGTCGTCGGGACTGAGAGACTCTGTATCATCGAGACATGATAGAAGAGACTCTGTTCGTCGGACGCGATAAGAAGAGACTCTGTATCATCGACGTGGTGAAGAGACTCTATATCATGCGGACATGATGAAGAGACTCTATATCGTCGAGACACGATAGAAGAGCTCTATATCATCGACCGCAATAGAAGAGACTCTATGTCATCGGGACATAATAGAAGAGACTCTATATCATCGAACATGTAAAGACTCTATCGTCGGACGCAATGAAGAGACTCTTATGTCGAACAATGGAGACTCTATCGTCGGACATGATGAAGAGACTCTCTATCATCCAGACGCAATAGAAGACTCTATCGTCCGACGCAATAGAAGAGACTCTATATCGTCGGACATAATGAAGAGACTCTATTCGTCGACATAGTAGAAAACTCTATATCGTCGGACATGATGAAGAACTCTATATCATCGAGACATAATGAAGAACTCTATATCGTCGGACATAATGAAGAGACTCTGTCGTCGAGACGCAATGAAGAGACTCTATCCGTCCGAGACATGATAGAAGAACTCTATGTCGTCGAACCAATGAAAGAACTCTATGTATCGCAGACGCAATGAAGAGACTCTATATCATCGAGACGCGGTAAAGAAGAGACTCTATATATGTCGAGACGCGATGAAGAACTCTATTCGTCGAACATAGAGAGACTCTATTCTCGAGACACAATGAAGAGACTCTGTCGTCGAACATATAGAAGAACTCTATCGTCGAACATGATGAAGAACTCTATTCGTCCGAACATGATAGAAAGACTCTATTCTCGGACATGATGAAGACTCTATATCCGGACGATGAAGAACTCTTATCATCCGAACATAGAAGAGACTCTATTCATCGAACACAATGAAGAGACTCTATATGTCGAACTAATAGAGAGAACTCTATTCGTCGAACGCAATGAACTCTATATCATCGAACATAATGAAGAAGAGACTCTATATCATCGACGTATGAAGAACTCTATGTCGTCCGACAATAGAAGAGACTCTATCCGAACGTAATGAAGAGACTTGTCATCGACGCAGTGAAGAGACTCTATCATCGAGACATGATAAAGAAGAGACTCTATATTCATCGAGACACAATGAAAGAGACTCTATATCATCGAACGCATAGAAGAGACTCTATGTCGTCGAGACGTTGAAGACTCTATCATCGTCGAGACATAATAAAGACTCTATATCGTCGGACACGATGAAAGAGCTCTGTATGTTGTCGAACATGATGAAAGAACTCTATCCGTCGGACATGATGAAGAGACTCTATATCTCGACGTATGAAGAGACTCTATATCATCGAGACCAATGAAGACTCTATATCATCGAGACATAATAAAGAAGAGACTCTATATCCGTCGAGACGCAATGAAGAGACTCTGTTCGGCGGCACAATGAAGAGACTCTATATTTCGAGCGCGTGAAGAGACTCTATGTTCGTCGAACACATGAAGAGACTCTATATACATCGAGACGCATGACTCTATCATCGGGACGCAGTGAAGAGACTCTATATCGTCGAACATAGAAGAACTCTATATCTCGAGACAATAAAGACTCTATTGTCGAGACATGATGAAGAACTCTATATATCGGACATTGAGAGACTCTATATATCGAGACTGATAGAAGAACTCTATCGCGAACTCGGACTCTATATCGTCGAGACGCAATAGAAGACTCTATTTTCGGCATAATGAAGAGACTCTCTTATCGGAACCATGAAGAACTCTGTATCATCGAACATGATGAAGAGAACTCTATATGTGTCGAACATAGAAGAGACTCTGTTCATCGAGACGCAATGAAAGACTCTATCGTCGAGACTGTGAAGAGACTCTTATCGGCATGATAAAGACTCTATTCGTCGGACGCAATAGAAAGAGACTCTATATCATCGACATGATGAAGAACTCTATATCGTCGAGACGCAATGAAGAGACTACTCTATCGTCGAACATAATGAAGAACTCTATTCATCGAGACATGATAGAGAACTCTATATCGTCGGACATAATGAAGAGACTCTATATTTCCGCATAATGAAGAGACTCTTATGTCGAACATATGAAAGAGACTCTATTTCGGACATAATGAAGAGACTCTATTCGTCGCTTGAGACTCTGTATCATCGGACACAATGAAGAGACTCTATTTCTCGGCGTAGTGAAGAACTCTGTCATCGGACATGATAGAAGAGACTCTATATGTCGAGACTATGAAGAGACTCTATATCGTCGGACATAATCGAAGAGACTCTGTCATCGCGGACATGATGAAGAGACTCTATTCATCGGACAATGAAAGACTCTGTATCGTCGAGACGCAATAGAAGAGACTCTATTCGTCGAGACATGATAAGAAGAGACTCTGTATCATCCGGACATGATGAAGAGACTCTTATGTATCGGACATGATGAAGAGACTCTATGTCGTCCGAGACGCAATGAAGAGACTCTATATCACGGGACAATGAAGAGACTCTATATCATCGGGCATGATAAAGAAGAACTCTATTCATCGAACGAATGAAGAGCTCTATTCCCGAACGCATGAAGAACTCTGTATCGTCGACATAATGAAGAGCTCTATCGTCGAACGCAATGAAGAGAACTCTATATCTCGGACGCAATGAAGAGACTCTATTCGCATGAGACTCTATTCATCGAGACATATGAAGAGACTCTTATCTATCGGAACGTAGTGAAGAAACTCTATATATTCGAACGTAATGAAGAACTCTATATCATCCGAACACAATGAAGAGACTCTATATCATCGAGACGCAATGAAGAGACTCTATTCATCGAACGAATGAAGAGACTCTATTCTTCCGAACGCAATGAAGAAGAACTCTATATGCATCGAACATGATGAAGACTCTATATGTCGGACGCAATGAAGAACTCTTATCGTCGAACATGATACGAGACTCATCGAACTGAAGAACTCTATTCGTCGAACATAATGAAAGACTCTATGTGTCGAGACATGATGAAGACTCTGTATCGGCCAATGAAGAGACTCTATATGTCGAACATAATAGAAGAACTCTATATTATCGAGCGATAGAACTCTATCTCGTCGGACATGATGAAGAGAACTCTATGTCGCCGGACGCAATGAAGAGACTCTATATCGTCGGGACATGATAGAAGAGCTCTATATCGTCGAACATGATAGGAAGAGACTCTATCTCGAGACGCAATGAAAGACTCTATCATCGAGACAATGAAGAGACTCTATATCATCGAACATGATAGAGACTCTGTATCATCGAGACCAATAGAGAACTCTGTTCGTCGGACATGATGAAGAAAACTCTATCGCGACATGATAGAAGACTCTATCATCTCGGACGCAGTAGAAGAGACTCTATGTCATCCGGACATATTAAAGAGACTCTATCATCGGACATGATAGAACTCTTATCATCGAGACATAATGAAAGAACTCTATGTCATCGACGCAATGAAAGACTCTATATCATCGAACTGTAACTCTATCGTCGGACGATGAAGAGACTCTATGTCGTCGGACGTGGTAGAAGAGACTCTATCGTCGGCACGTGAAGAGACTCTATATGTCGGACAGATAGAAGAGACTCTATCTCTCGGGACATGATAGAAGAGACTCTATATCGTCGAGACGCGATGAAGAACTCTATCATCGACATGAAACTCTATATCGTCGGACTAATGAAGAGACTCTATATCGTCGAGACTGTAAAAAGACTCTTTTCGCTATGAAGAGACTCTATCATCGACATAATGAAAGACTCTATCTCGCGACGTAATGAAGAACTCTATATCATCGGCTGTGAAGAGACTCTGTATGCGAACGCAATGAAGAGACTCTATATCATCGGACATAATGAAGAGACTCTATATCATCGAACGTAATGAAAGAGACTCTATATTCATCGAACTAATGAAAACTCTATATCTCGAGACATAATGAAGAGACTCTATATCTCGACGCAATGAAAGAAGCTCTATATTGTCGAACGCAATGAAGAGACTCTATTCGTCGAACATGATAAAGAGACTCTGTCATCGCGAACGCAATGAAGAGACTCTATATCGTCGAGACATGATGGAAGAGACTCTATATGCGTCGAGACATGATAGAAGAGACTCTATATCGCGGACATAATGAAGAGACTCTATGTCGTCGGGACGCAATGAAGAGACTCTTATCGTCGGACATGATGAAGAGAACTCTGTTTGTCGGACATGATAGAAAGAGACTCTATATGTCGGACGTGATAGAAGAGCTCTATCATCGGACGTGGTGAAGAGACTCTATTCGTCGGACGCAATAGAAGAGACTCTTTCGTCGAGACATAATGAGAAGACTCTATCGTCGAACCATGAAGAAGACTCTATATCATCGCATGAAGAGACTCTATATTCGGGACATGATAGAAGAGACTCTATTTCGTCGGCGCAATGAAGAGACTCTGTATCGTCGGACTGATGAGAACTCTATACGTCGCGAACATGATGAAGAGACTCTATTCGTCGGACGATGAAGAGACTCTATATCGTCGACTAATGAAAACTCTATACGTCGAGACAGATAGAAGAGACTCTATATCATCGGACACAATGAAGAGACTCTATGTCGTCGGACGTAATGAAGAGACTCTATATCGTCGACTGAGACTCTATATTCCCGGACATGATAAAAAGACTCTATATCATCGAACCGGTGAAAACCTTTCATCGGGCATAATGAAGAGACTCTATATCATCGGACAAGAAGAGACTCTATATCATCGGACATAGTGAAGAGACTCTATATCATCGAGACATGATAGAAGAGACTCTATCATCGAACGCAATGAAAGAACTCTATGTCATCGGACCAATGAAGAACTCTATATCATCGAGACATGATGAAGAACTCTATCATCGAGACGTTAGAAGAACTCTATATCGTCGAACGCAATGAAGAGACTCTTATCGTCGACCGTAATGAAGAGACTCTATATCATCGAACGTGGTGAAGAGACTCTGTATCGTCGGACGGGATAGAAGGACTCTATGTCATCGAGACGCAGTAGAAGAGACTCTATATTTCGAGACATGATGAAGAGCTCTTCATCGGACATGATGGAGAGACTCTATATCGTCGGCCTGATGAGAGACTCTATATCATCGAGACACGATGAAAGACTCTATTCGTCGGACGCAATGAAGAGACTCTGTATCATCGAGACATGATAGAAGAACTCTATTGATCGACATAATGAAGAGACTCTATCTCATCGAGACACAATGAAGAGACTCTATTCATCGAACAATGAAGAGACTCTATATCATCGGACTAGTGAAGAGACTCTATATTCGGACACAATGAAGAGACTCTGTTCTCGAACGTGAAGAACTCTATATTTCGACGTGGTGAAACTACTCTATCATCGGACGCAATGAAGAAGAACTCTGTCGTCGAGCGATAGAAGAGACTCTATATCGCCGGACATGATGAAGAGACTCTATTCTCGGACATGATAAGAGACTCTATATCGTCGGACACAATGAAGAGACTCTTATCATCGGACATATTAGAAGAGACTCTATATACATCGAGACATGATAAGAGACTCTATACATCGACGCATGAAGAGACTCTATATCATCGGACGCATGAAGAGACTCTATATCATCGAGACACAATAAGAACTCTATATATATCGAACATAATGAAGAGACTCTATATCGTCGAGACGCAATGAAGAGACTCTATATCGTCGAGACATGATGAAGAGACTCTTATCGTCGGACTGATGAAGAGACTCTATATCATCGGACGCAATGAAGAGACTCTATGTCGTCGAGACATATGAAGAGACTCTTATCCGAACGTGATGAAGAACTCTGTATATCGAGACATGTGAAGAGACTCTGTATCATCGGACCATGTGAGAGACTCTATCTCATCGAGACATAATGAAGAGACTCTATTCATCGAACCAATGAGAGACTCTATTCATCGGACACAATGAAGGAGACTCTATTTATCGACGTGTGAAAGAGACTCTATCTCGAGACATAATAGAAAGAACTCTATATCACGAGACGCAATGAAGAGACTCTATGTCGTCGGACACAATGAAGAGACTCTATGTCATCGAGACGCGATGAAGAACTCTATATCATCCGGACGCAATGAAGAGACTCTGTATCTCGGACATGATGAAGAACTCTATGTCATCGGACATAATGAAGAACTCTATATCGTCGCAATGAAGAGACTCTATATCTCGACGCAATAGAAGAGACTCTATATTCGAGACATAATAGAAGGGACTCTATATCGGCGGACAGAAGAGACTCTATATCATCGAGACACGTAAGAAGAGACTCTATCATCGAGACACATGAAGAGACTCTATATCATCGAACATGATAGAAGAGACTCTATTCATCGAACATGATGAAGAAGACTCTATTCGTCGGACATGGTGAAGACGACTCTATATCGCCGGACGTAATGAAGAGACTCTATTCGGTCGACGCAATGAAGAGACTCTGTGTCGTCGGACAT
Source organism: Salmo salar (assembly GCF_905237065.1). Classification (NCBI taxonomy): domain Eukaryota; kingdom Metazoa; phylum Chordata; class Actinopteri; order Salmoniformes; family Salmonidae; genus Salmo; species Salmo salar. The sequence goes on along the minus strand of NW_025549932.1, from coordinate 10,282 downwards.
AATGAAGAGACTCTTATATCGGACATGATAAGAGACTCTATATCGTCGACATAGTGAAAGAGACTCTGTTCGTCGACGCAATGAAGAGACTCTATTCATCGAGACGCAGTGAAAGAACTCTGTATCTGGCGGACATAATGAAGAGACTCTATGTCATCGGACGCAATGAAGAGACTCTATATCATCGAACATATGGAGACTCTTATCATCGAGACCGATGAAGACTCTGTATGGTCGAACGCATGAGAAGAGACTCTGTCATCGGACGTGATGAAGAGACTCTATGCCGGACGATGAGAGACTCTGTTCTCGAGACATGATGATCTATTCCGATAGAATTTTCGAACGTAATGAAGAGACTCTATATCATCGGACATAATAGAAGAACTCTATATCATCGGGACCAATGAAGAAGACTCTATTCTCGACGCGATGAAAGACTCTATATCATCGAGACATAATGAAGAGACTCTATATCGTCGAACGCGATAGAAGAGACTCTATCGTCGGACATGTGGAGACTCTATGTCGTCGGACATAATGAAGAGACTCTGTATCGTCGGACGCGATGAAGAGACTCTATATCGTCGGACGCAATGAAGAGACTCTATATGTCGGACATAGTAGAAGAACTCTATGTCGTCGAACATGATGAAGAGACTCTATGTCGTCGACATTAAGACTCTATATCTTCGAACACAATGAAGAGACTCTATTCGTCGAACGCATGAAGAGACTCTATATCGTCGCATGATGGACTCTATCCTCGACACAGTAGAAGAACTCTATGCGTCGTATGAAGAAGACTCTATTCGTCGCTTGAACTCTATATATCGCACGATAAGAGACTCTATTCATCGAACGCATGAAGACTCTATTCATCGACTAATAAGAACTCTATATCGTCGGACGCAATGAAGAACTCTATTCGTCGGCGCATGAAGGACTCTATGTCTCGGACATGATGAAGAGACTCTATATCATCGAGACTGTAAGAAGACTCTTATCACATAATGAAGGCTCTTTCATCGAACCAATAGAAACTCTATATCCGGACATGATAAAGAAGAGACTCTATGTCGTCGAACACAGTGAAGAGACTCTTCTCGTCGAGACTAATGAAAGACTCTATATCATCGACGCAATGAAGAACTCTATATGATCGGGACTGTAAGAAGTCTCTTACATCGAGACGCAGTGAAGAGACTCTATATCGTCGACGCAATGAAGAGACTCTATTTCGTCGAACACAATGAAGAGACTCTATCTCTCATCGAGACATAATGAAGAGACTCTATATCATCGAACATGGTGAAGAACTCTATATCGTCGAACGCATGAAAGACTCTATGTCATCGGGACGTAATGAAGAACTCTATCATCGGACGCAATGAGAACTCTATTCGTCGAGACGCAATGAAGAAGAACTCTATATCATCCAGACATATGAAGAGACTCTATATATCGGACGTAATGAAGACTCTATTTCGGACATGATAACTCTATTCTCGACTAATGAAGACTCTATCTATCGGACATAATGAAGAGACTCTATTCGTCGGGACATGATAAGAGAGACTCTATTCATCGAGACGCAATGAAGAGACTCTTATCTCGAACATGGTGGAAGAGACTCTGTTCGTCGAACCATGACTCTATCTACGGACATGAAGAAGAGACTCTATCTCATCGAGACGTGTGAAGACTCTATATCATCGGACGTGAAGAGACTCTATATTCATCGAACTATAAGAAAGACTCTTATCGCGCAAATGAAGAGGAACTCTATCATCGGACTATGAAGAACTCTGTATCATCGGACATAATGAAGAGACTCTATTCTCGAACCATATGAGAGACTCTATTCGCGACTGATGAAGAGAGACTCTATTCTCGAGACGATAAGAGACTCTGTTATCGACGTAGAAACTCTATATCTTCGAGACTGTAGACTCTATATCGTCGGACATATGAAGGACTCTATATATCCGAGACTGGTGAAGAGCTCTTGTGTCGACGCGATGAAAGAGACTCTATTCGTCGACCATGAAACTCTATTCGTCGACATATGAAGAGACTCTTATCGTCGGACGTAATAGAAGAGACTCTATCGTCGGAACATGATAGAAGAGACTCTATATGCTCGACAGTAAGAGACTCTATTCGTCGGACATGATGAGAGACTCTATGTCGTCGGACATAATGAAGAGACTCTATATCATCGAACATAATGAAGAGACTCTATATCGTCGCGGACATATGAAAGACTCTATCTCACGGACATGATGAAGAACTCTATATTATCGAGACATGATGGAAGAGACTCTATATCGTCGAACATAAGAAGACTCTATCGACTGAAGAACTCTTTCTTCGAACAGTGAAGAGACTCTATATCGCCGGACATGGTAAAAACTCTATCTCGACACAATGAAGAGACTCTATATCATCGAACAATGAAGAGACTCTATTCGTCCTGTAGAAGAGACTCTTTCTCGGGACTATGAAGAGACTCTATTCGTCGACGCAATGAGAGACTCTTTCGTCGGACTTGAAGGACTCTGTTCGTCGACCTGTGAGAGAACTCTATTCATCGATTAGACTCTCATCGAACATATAGAACTCTATCTTGCGACGCAATAAACTCTATTATTCAACATAATGAAGAGACTCTATTCATCGACCAATGAAGAGACTCTATATACATCGGACATGATAGAAGAGACTCTATATCGTCGACATGATAAGAAGAGACTCTGTTTCGTCGTGACATAATGAAGAGACTCTTATCGTCGAGACATAGTGAAAGAACTCTGTATCTCGACTAATGAAGGACTCTATTCGGACTATAGAAGAGACTCTATCTCGTCGAACAATGAAGAACTCTATATCGTCGGACATGATAGAAGAGACTCTATCATCGAGACATAATGAAGAACTCTATATCGGACATGATAGACTCTATGTCGTCGGGCATGATGAGACTCTTTCTCGGACTATGAAGAGACTCTGTGTCATCGGACTAGTGAAGAGACTCTATATCATCGGACATAATGGGAAGAGACTCTATATCAGTCGACGTATGAAAGAGACTCTATATCGTCGGACATGATAGAAGAGACTCTATATCATCGAGACATGATGAAGAGACTCTATCATCGAACCTAGAGACTCTATATCATCGAACATGATGAAAACTCTATTCATCGACTGAACTCTTATTGTCGACATGATAAGAAGCTCTATCGCGTCGACTATGAAGAGACTCTATATCTCGAACATATAAGAGACTCTGTATCGTCGGACATGATGAAGAGACTCTATTGGTCGCATATGGCTCTTATGTCGACATAATGAGAACTCTATTCATCCATGAAGAACTCTATATCGTCGAGACGTTTGAAAGACTCTTATATCCAATGAGAAGAGACTCTATATCGTCGAGACTTGAAGAAGACTCTATATCGTCGGACATAAAGAGACTCTATCATCCTTGAAGAGACTCTATATCATCGAACACAATGGAAAACTCTATATCATCGAACATGATGAAGACTCTATGCATCACTAGTGAAGAGACTCTATTCATCGAACTGATGAAGAGACTCTATGTCGTCGACGCAATGAAGAACTCTATGCTTCGGACGTGTGAGAGCTCCATGACAGAAGCTCTTTATCGGACATAATGAAAGACTCTATATCATCGGACATAATAAGACTCTATCATCGGACGCAGTAGAAGAACTCTATATCATCGGACATAATAAAGAAGAGACTCTATATCGTCGCATAATAGAAGAGACTCTATATCGTCGAACTATGAGAGACTCTATATCGTCGGACGCATAAAGAACTCTATATCATCGAACGTAATGAAGAGACTCTATCTCATCGAGACACAATAGAAGAGACTCTATTCGTCGACGCAATAAGAGACTCTATATCGTCGACGTGTAAAGAAGGACTCTATCATCGAACGTGATGAAAGACTCTATTCGTCGGCATTTGAAGAGACTCTATATCGTCGAGACATAACTCTATATCGTCGGACATTGAACTCTATCATCCGGACATGATAGAAGAGACTCTATTCATCGGACGTAATGAAGAGACTCTATATCATCGAACATGTACGACTCATTATCCATGATACTCTTCGTCGGACTTGAAGAACTCTATATCGTCGAGACATGATAGAAGAGACTCTATATCATCAACTAATGAAGAGACTCTATTCATCGAACGTAATGAAACTCTTGTCATCGACATGAAGAAGGACTCTATATCATCGAGACATAGTAAAGAGACTCTATATCGTCGACATGATAACTCTATCGTCGAACATGTAGAAGGACTCTATCATCGGACTAAAAGAACTCTTCTCGGACATGATAAAGCTCTATCTCCATGAGACTCTATATCGTCGGGACATGATAAGAAGAGACTCTATGTCGTCGAACCAATGAAGAGACTCTATATCTCGGACATGATGAAGAGACTCTATCATCGGACATGATGAAGAAGACTCTATATCGTCGAGACTATGAAGAACTCTATCATCGGACACTGAAGAACTCTGTATCATCGAGACGCAATGAGAGACTCTATATCGTCGGACATAATGAAGAGAACTCTATATCATCGAGACTAATAAAGAGACTCTATCTCATCGAGCATGGTGAAAGATCTTGTCGTCGAACGTAATGAAGAGACTCTATGTCGTCACATGATGAAGAGCTCTATTTCGAACATGAGACTCTTCTGTCCGGACATGATAGAAGAGACTCTATCGTCGGACATGTGAAGAGACTCTATATCATCGACATAATGAAACTCTATATCGCGGACTGATAAAGAGGAACTCTATATACATCGGTCACTTAAGAAAGACTCTATACTCGAACGTATGAGGACTCTATTCCGACATAATGGACTCTATATCGTCGACGGAAGAGACTCTATATTCGACATTAAGAGACTCTATATGCCGGACGTAATGAAGAGACTCTATATCATCGAACACGATGAAGAGACTCTATACTCGTAATGAAACTCTATCGCGTCGACTGAAAGACTCTTATCTCGACGTGATGAAAGACTCTATATCATCGGACATAATGAAGAGACTCTATATCATCGAGACATGATAGAAGACTCTATTCGTCGGACATTGAGGAGACTCTATCATCGACACAATGAAAAGACTCTATATCTCAGACATAATAAAGAAGAACTCTATATCGTCGACATAATAGAACTCTATTCATCGGACTGATAAAGAAGACTCTATGTCATCGGGACATGTAATAGAACTCTATATTCACATATGAGGACTCTATATATCGGACATATGAAGAGCTCTATATCGTCGAACAATGAAGAGACTCTATATCATCGGGACATAATAGAACTCCATTCACCGAACATAATGAAGACTCTATATCCATCGGACGTAATGAGAACTCTATATCATCGGACTGATAAGAAAACTCTATATCATCGGGCTAAGAACTCTATTCTTCGAACATGATAAAGAGACTCTATATCATCGGACATAATGAAGAGACTCTATATCGTCGACATTAAGAGACTCTTTCGTCGAGACATGTAGAACTCTTATGTCGGACATGATAGAGAGACTCTATTCATCGAACGCAATGAAGAGACTCTATATCGTCGCATGATCTCTATCATCACTTGAGCTCTATTCGACGTAGAAAACTCTATTCTCGAGACGCAGTGAAGAGACTCTATATATCGACACAGTAAAGGACTCTATATCGCGGAACGCTGAAGAGTTATCTATCGGACATAGTAAAGAAGAGACTCTTATTGTCGAGACTGTGAAACTCTGTATCATCGACATAGTAAAAAGAACTCTATGTCATCGAGACATAATGAAGAGACTCTATATCATCGAACATATGAAGAAGACTCTATATCGTCGAACTGATAGCCTTGTCGAACGCTGAAACTTATACTCGAGCTTAAAGAAGAACTCTATATCATCGAACGTTGAAGAACTCTTATCTCAACACAATGAAGAGACTCTATATCTCGAACGATGAAGAACACTCTATTCGCACACGATAACTCTATATTCGACGATGAAGACTCTGTTCTCGACATGATAAAAACTCTTATATTCGGACATGTGAAGAGCTCTATCTCTGTCGGACGCAATGAAGAGACTCTATATCATCGAACATAATGAGACTCTATATCATCGAACGTAATGAAGAGCTCTATATCATCGAACATGATAAAGAACTCTATTCTCGAACGAAGAACTCTTATCGTCGCATTACTCTTATCATCGGACATAATGAAGAAGAACTCTATGCATCGAGACATATGAGAGACTCTATACATCGAGACGCATGAAGAACTCTATTCATCGACGTGATGAAGCTCTATTCATCGGACATGTAGAAGAGACTCTATTCATCGACATAATGAACTCTTATCGACGTAATGAGACTCTATTATCGGACTGTGAGACTCTGTATCTCGACACGATGAAACTCTGTATCCGTCGGACGTATAGAAGGCTCTATACTCTATCGGACATGATAAAACTCTATATGGTCGAACATATAGAAGAGACTCTATGTCGTCGAACGTATGAAGACTCTATGTCCGCAATAGAGAACTCTATCCTCTCGACATGAAGAAGGACTCTATATCGTCGAACATGATAAGGACTCTTATCATCGGACGGTGAAAGAACTCTGTTCATCGAGCTGAAGAGACTCTATATCATCGAGACGTGATGGAGACTCTTATTGTCGAACATATAAGGCTCTATATATCACTATGGAGACTCTATATCGTCGAACGTATGGAACTCTATATGTCGCGCATATGAGAACTTCTATCGTCCTTAAGAGACTCTGTATTCATGAAGAGCTCTATATCTCGCGACGCAATAGAAGAACTCTATCCGTCGGACATGTAGAAGACTCTATATCATCGAGACATAATAAAAAGACTCTATATCGCTTAGAGAGCTCTATATCTTCGAACGCATAGAAGACTCTATTCTCGAGACTGTCTCTATTATCGAACATTGAAACTCTATTTCGGACATAATAAAGAAAGACTCTATTTCAGACATTCTCTTATCATCGACATATGAAAACTTATCTTCGACGAGAAGACTCTTACATCGCATAATGAGGAGACTCTTATTCATGAAGAACTCTATATCTTCGAACATAATGAAGAGCTCTATTCGTCGGACATGATGAAGAGACTCTATATCATCGACATGATAAGAGACTCTATATTCGGACATGATAGAACTCTATATCCATCGACATGATAGGAACTCTTTCGTCACATGTAGAAAACTCTGTATCATCGGACATGATGAAGAACTCTTATGTCCAGACTGTGAAGACTCTATATCTCACATAATGAGACTCTATTCATCGAGACGTAGTGAGAGACTCTATTATCGCGAGTAAGAACTCTATATATGCATAGAGCTCTATATGTCGACATGATAGAACTCTTCTCTCGAGACTTAAAACTCTGTATCATCCACATGAGAACTCTTTTCGAGACATATGAGAACTCTATATCGTCGGACATTAAGAGACTCTATGTCTCGGACCAATGAAGAGACTCTTATCTCGGACATGATAGAAGAGACTCTATTCATCAACTAATGAGAGCTCTATATCATCCACATGAAACTCGTATCATCGACGTTGACTCTGTATCTCGCTTACTCTTTCATCGATATAAGACTCTATATCATCGGGACGTAGAGCTCTATATCGTCGAGACTAATAAAAGACTCTTCTCGTCGAGACGCAATGAAGAGACTCTTACATCAACATATACTCTTCTTCGGCTGTAAGAACTTATTCATCCCGGCGCATGGAGCTTGTTCATCGGAATGATAGAACTCTATATCATCGGACCGATGAAAGAACTTATATCATCGAGCATAAAGACTCTATCGTCGGGCATGATAGACTCTATGTCAGTCGAACGTAATGAAGAGACTCTTCTCATCGATTAGCACTCTATTCATCCAACATAATCTCTTATGTTGATAAAAAGACTCTCTATGCTCAGACATTTTTCATCTAATCTTTTCGACATAATAAGCTCTATATCATCGACATGTAACTCTATATCCTCGACAGTAAGATCTGTATCATCAACAAAATCTCTCTCATCGAGACTTAAAAGAGACTCTGTATCTCCAGACATATGAAGCTCTATATATCCACTTAACTCTTCATGCATTGACTCTGTTCATCATGTGAAGACTCTTATCTTCGACGCTAAAGACGAGACTCTATAGTCATCCAACATATTAAAAACTCTTTCTCGCATATAGAACTCTATTCATCGACATTAAGATTTTCTCGGATAATAGTTTCGCGCTAAGGGGTCTTCATCCGCGCTTGAAGACTCTATATCGTCGAGACGCTAACTCTTTCGTCGGAGACATTAAAGACTCTATATCATCGAACATAAAAAAACTCTTATCGTCACATATAGAGCTCTATATCTCGAATATAAAAACTTATTTCGAACATAATAAAGAGACTCTATTCTCGACATATAGAGCTCTTTCTTCGCCTCGGACTCTTATTTTAAGAATCTATATACATCGCATAATAACTCTATTTCACCTATAATCTCTATTCATCCAGAATAATGAAGAGACTCTATATCGGTCGGACTGTAACTCTTCTCGTCGGACATATAACTCTTTATAGGTCTTTATACATAGAGAACTCTTTCCACATTAACTCTTGTCGTGATGTAAACTCTTATCTCCCATAGAACTCTATTGTCGACATATGAAAACTCTTTTCGGACATAATGAAAGGCTCTATATCCGACATGATACTTATATTCCATTAAGAGCTCTTTGTCGAACATTGAAGGGACTCTTATCTCGAACTATAAGGACTCTATCATGTCGAGCTAATGAGATTATATCTCGAACATGTAGGACTCTATCCTCTCGAGACATAATAAAGACTCTATTATCGACTGTAGATCTTTGCGTCCGACATTAGCTCTTTCTTCGCTATGGGACTCTTATCCTCGGCATATCTCTATTTGTACCTGTATGTCCATATGGGTCTATACGTCGAACTAGCTCTGTATCATCGCATAAAAGGCTCTATTCGTCGGCGTTTAGCTCTATATCTCGAAATAATGAAGGGACTCTATTTCCGAGATAATGAAGAGACTCTTATCATCGAACCTATGGAAGAGACTCTGTATCATCGACATAATAAGAACTCATCGTCGAACATAATAAGAACTCTATTCTCGGAATATAAAGACTCTATATCGCTCAGACGCAATGAGACTTTATCCTCACTAGCTCTGTATCGTCCTTACTCTTTCTATTTAAGACTCTTCGTCCACTATAAACTCTATATCGTCGGACTTAGATCTGTATACTGATAGGCTCTTTCCGATCTTTCTCTCCTGTGAGTCTTATACGTCGCTATGCTTTATCGATTATCACGCAATAAGAACTCTATATATCGACTAATAAATTATGTATCGGACGTGTGAAGACTCTATATCGTCACTGACGTACTCTATATATCAGCGTAATAAGGCTCTATATCGCGACTAACTCTATTCTCGACATAATCTTATTCCGTTTTTTGAACATAATGAAGAACTCTTATCCAACTAGTGAAGAGCTCTTTCCGCGCAATAACTCTTCATCCCTATTCTTTCTGCTAATGACTCTTGTCCAATAGAACTCTATTCACGTCAGACATGTGAAGAGGACTCTATATCTCGGCGCATAGAAAACTCTATATATCGACACTAATGACTCTATATTCGCCATGAAGAGACTTTTCTCGACTAATAACTCTTATATCGCTAAAAACTCTATTAATCGACATAGAACTCTTATATATCTATAATCTTATCGCATATGTCTATTGTTCCGGACATATGAAGAGTCTTATCCGTCACATAAGTCTCTTATTCGAACTGTATTTGACATAATAGGCTCTTATCTCAGACTTTTTCATTACTCTATATCTCATAATAAGAGGAGACTCTGTATCATCACATAAATGAAGAACTCTACTCTCACATCCACATTCTCTTTAATATAAATTTCACATAATTTCAAGACTTTATCTCATTCGAGACAAATTGAAACTCTGTATCATCACATGATAAAGAGACTCTTCTCACACATACTCTTTCTCACATTCTCTATCATCCTATAAACTTTCTCACATGATGAAAAACTCTTATTCGTCGGACATGATGA